>NW_028321902.1:6359347-6662173 GCF_036245765.1 Copidosoma floridanum | reverse complement strand
CGTTCGGAGAGCGCATTCCCGAAAGCTCGTTAAAGCTCCGCTCGATGCGTGTATTAATTGCTCGTTTACAGCTAAGTACTCTCCGCCTCGATAATCTCAACCCCCTCCTGTACATACATTAATGCGGGTTGTCCTTTGTGTGAACAACAATGTTACCGTCATGCATATATATATACTCTCTTCTTGTCAAAAGTTATTGTCACTGGAGTTGACTTTTTGTGAAACAGGAAAATGAATTAAGTAATTACATGTACAAACTTGTTGGTCGCCCAGCTATAGCCCTTAAGTCCTCAATGTATAAATAAATTCTTTCATCTGTGGTCGCGCGCGAGCTTTTTCACCACGAGCATGCGTATGCATGTATATAGAGTCCATTGTAGGGCTCGTGTCGTTGAACCTATATCGTCTGTCTATAAACCATTAAGATATACGTGTATACCTCCGGTTGTTGACGACGAACAACAATAACAATAACGTATTCACCGAGAGCGATACCAGTTATATACGCAGATATCATGCATCTTTATGCTGCAAGGCTGTTGTGATTCTGTCGCGATTTTTGTTTATTCGACGTTTCGACCAAAACTTTCAACTCGTGTATAATACAATGTACAGTGCAGCATCGATGTATGTACAAAGTGTATATAATATATATATGTAATGTCAGCCAGAAGCGAAGGGAGATAAAACTGCCTCGGAAGCGCGATCGAGAGGGCATGTATATAGAATGGATGGAGCGTGTGTCGTTGCACCTATACATATATTATATTCAGTAGCGAGGAAGAATAAGGGGACAAAGGAGAGGAGACAGCGGCGCTGAAACGGGAACACCACTGGATCGGAGTCTGATGGTGATATATAACTACATGTGCTCTTGTGTGGGTACAATCGTGTACATGTATAGGCATATTATTATACATTTCGTCACCTGTATACTGTGTGAGTCGGGAACGATCATAGAACGCGCAATACTGTCCTTCTTCTTTTTTATAATATCGCTCTTTTTTTTAATTGATACATTAATTTTATATTCATATTAAAATACGCCAAACAATCAAAGTTTGATTGACCTGTACCTGTTCGACAAGTTAACAAAGTTGTTGTTGCTGTGTTTTTTCGTTACTAAAGTTATTTCGACAAAATTAACGTGTTTCAAAGCATCAGAACATTCTGTTAGCTACATTACAATGTTATAGACTATAGGCGCGCACAGCATACATGTGTTTATGCACGGCGCAAAGCATTTTCGCGCCTTTTCGATAATTAACTGGAACACACTTACACACACACACGTAAAATTCGTACAATGTACACATAGATGTTTTCAATAACCCTAATCGAATTTCAAAGCGCGTGTGCAAATAATTATCGTTGTCGTTATCGTTATACACCCAAAGAGGGGTTTCGATTTAATTTCGTTGACAGCACCGTGCAAAGTGGTTTTTTTTTTTTCCCGCTGCGTCTTGCATCACTGGTATACACATATTGTCAAACTCGACGTTGTAGTTTTTTTTTTTCTTTTTTATTTTCAGCCGCGCTAGTGGCAGCATATATATTTTATAGTCGTAGTGGTCGCTAAAAGCATTTGCCGCTCAATTAATGCGTCCTTTCAAACAGTTAAGTAGCCCCCTACCCATCCTGTTTACGTAATGTAGGACGCGACATTTATGTCCGTGTGGATACCAGCTAATATTCTAGTTTTTTTTTCTTCTTTTTTTTCTCTCTCCCATCGAGCGATGGCAAAGGTTCGTCCGTTCGCGTTTGTCCCACACACATTATTCTCCACTCGGGTGATTTTTATGTAACAATAACAAGTCACGTACCCATATAAATGTTGGTATACAACACAAATAGATCGAGAGTTGGAAATGTCCCCTGATGTATATACCTACCCCAATCCTTGTATAGTATATAGGTACCGTCGAATTCTTCTTCCCATCACACGTGGTGGTGGTGCTCTCTCGCGTCGTCCCAACCCAAACAAAGGGAATAAAGGAATAAGTACGAACGGGGACACAATGCAACGCACAAAGAGAACTACCCATATATATATATAAGTTACGAAGGGCAACGCATCGCGAAACAGCCGTCACATGTGTGAGCGTTGCACGCCATGCAGCGTTGTTTGCCCCTCGTACTCGTCGCAAATCGAAAATCAATGCCCGCAAGAGGGAGAGCATGGGTGGGTGGTTGGTTGGGCGTGGAGGTAAACTGGGACAAACCTTCGGTGTGTCCGTAAATACGTATATTTATGTATGTATATGCACGCAGCACACGTGAGAGGGAAAACGTGAGTTGACGATGGTGGTGTATAGAGGTCAACTCTCTCTACCTCTTTTTTTTTTCTTAGGGGTACATACGCATGTTGTATGGGAGGGGGAAAAGAGCGCAGTGGTGATAAAAAAAAAAAATGATGATGACGGTGGAAGGGAGCATGCAACACTTGTGATATTTGTATACACGCAAAGTACCGGCGACGAGCATTTATATATATATATATATATAATGTAAGTACCGGGCACCACCAGCAACGCCTCTGGGGTAAGATTATTACCGAGAGTTCGAGCCCACGTGTTTGCGTACACCCTCTTTTATTTGCTCTCGTTATTATATATGATTTCAGAGAGCATCATCTCGCGTACCGTATTTTACACATGTATAAACCCATACACCTATTCGTATACGCCATCCGGTAGTCGATCCGTTAACATTTATATTTCCCTTTTCTTATTTTTTTACTCCATTGAATATACATGTATAATAATTGAGGGGGGGGGGGAAATGGAATAAGAGCAACTTTGCGTCTTCCATGTGGTGGTGGCTCCAAAAAAAATTTTTTTTTTTTTTCTTTCTCTTTGCGAGGTAAATCTCCACCCCACATAAATATATAAATATATATATATATATATATATATACTCTCTACAGGACGCGAAATAGATAGCTTATTGCGCGGCTGTGCAACTGCGAGACGTGTTTTTCATCGCGTATTACATAGTAATAGGTAATACAGGGCAACTACACTATATGATATATAGGTATTATACGTTTTATGGTACAGCAGGAAAGACACGCGTTACGTCGGATGCAGCCGCGGGGACCGGAAGAATAAAGATAAAAAGGGGCACACATGATGATATACTCGGGAAAGCTCGAGAGAAGAGGAGCAACTGCACAAGGGGGGTTGGGGGGGGGAGTAAAGCAACAGCGGAAAGCATGTGTGTAAAGCAGTGTTGCAGTAGCTATCATGGTTACAGATGAATGAATGGGGAAACGCTGCAATATAGCAGGAGTAGCGTATCAGGAGGGAAGGATATATAGGGAGGTCAGGGGATGGCGGGTGCCAGAGAGGAGTTTTAAATTAAATTTGGAGCATCCCGTGGACACGATTTTACAGCTCTGACGTGTGCACTTGTGAAATTTTGTTTCGCAAATATACGCCTGGAAGATGCAATTCATCTTCAAAAGATGTTTGACGAAATAAATATTATTTGAGCGGTACTTTTTTCTTTTATTAGCGCGAACGCGACGGGGAGCTCGTCACATGAAATTTTGCATCGAAATTTCCTATTGAACAGTGAAGCTCAAATCCAAAATGAATAATTTAAAACGTACAACATATATACTGTCATACGCGAGCATAGGATTGATATATCAAAGTATATAACCTAGTTTGCAGCTGCAGCAGCTTATGGATTTCGATTTAAAATTTCATGTATGGATAATGGCACTGCTGTACTTGTTTGCGTGTACGTACGAAAGTACGAGTACGTGTGGTACGCGGGAAAGGGAGTAATATATAAATGTGTCCGCGAACAAAAAGAAAGAGCAAAGGAAGGAAGGAAGCGGGAGGGAGGCTCGGGGAGAAACGTATATTATATACACAAAAGGTGCTCTTTTTCACCCCGTAAGTATTGTGCGGAGAAGGAAGTTTCAGCAGCTGCAAGTCTCCATGTGCCTCGCGAAAAAAAAAAAAAAAAAATTATACGTTTTATCGATCTCTTCCCAAACTCAAATTGAAGAGTACCCATGTACTCTGTGCAAATATCTTCTTTTATATTTTTCGGAAGAATAAAAAAAGTATATACCCTGTGTATTTGTATCAAAAAGAAAAATGTCGTAAGCGCACCGGTGTATGTGCCAAGAATAACTCGATAAAACGCGCGAGAGTGGAGAAAAAGGTTCATATAATTTGCGCGAGTGCCCGAAGCTCCCGAGCTTTCAAGTCCAGCCCGTGGAAGAGTAAGTACCCATCCGCCCTGTCGCAGCAGCGCGAGCTGCTAAAAAGAAGAGTCGTGGAGGGGGGTAAAAAAGCTTTTCTCCACCATCCGAGCTTTTTTTTCCTCCCCTTGCATGTCTCTCTATTTTTTTTGTTTGTTTGTCGTTCCTCCCCATAGGGCACATACATTGCATACCTGCACGCACACATGAGCGTGTGCACGCGCCAGTGCATTTTCGTCCGTCACCCGCTGGTAAGCAAGTGTACTATATGTACCCACACTGTGTGTGTGTCGTGCAGTGTGTCCTCGCTGCTCTGCCATCCGTACTGTTATGTATATACATGGCTAGTATAGTAGTACTACTACTGCGTGCATATATATATATGTATCCGAGAGAGAGAGAGAGAGAGCTCGGTTCGAGGCTATAGGCTATACGTGTGTATACACACTCGCGTTCCGCGGGCTCGATCAATAATTTCCGATGTCGAGGCTTTCTGCTCCCTGTCCTTTTCTCTCTCTCCCTCTCGTGTCCCTTTTGCTTTCTTTCTATTTGCATCTCTATACCACCCCCCCCCCGCCCGAAGCTTTTTGAGCTTTTCCGTGCCGAAGCGGGAAAATTCGAACGGCCTCCGATCGATCCGAACCGATATGTGAATAATAAAACCCGCGAGTTTGGTATATAAAAGCCAAATATATATATATATATACACAGGGTAATCGGGTTGGGCGAAAGCTCGACTCGAAAGAGACAAATTGTTGACCATCGGCCGAGAAATCCATTCCGTGGCTTTATCTGCGCGCAGCTTCGTCGACACCACAGCTGTTCCATCAGCCGGCGATTGTACTGGTAACTTGGGGGAGGCGCTTGTACATTACGTACCTATACACAAATTGTATATAGACATAGATGCGAAAAGTATAGCAAAAGAGAGGAGGATCGAGGTGGTACTATGTTGCCGCGCTGGCGATTACGCGCGCGAGCGTTACATGGATGTGTGTGTGTGTGTGTGTGTTTATTAGCGAGCTTGTGTATATCGAGGAGCGCTGCCAAGTTGAAAGCAGTGATGGTTAGTTAGTACGGGTTGTAGCGTTTGGGTGTCGTAAGACCAAGCGCCGTTCAAAAAAAATAATGGGTAATATACGTATAAAAGCTCTAGCTCCACCAAGTCTTGAAAGAGTATAGAGGAAACAATACTTTTGACGCGCTGACGAGAAAAAAAAAACAAAGGTCGAGAGAGCTTGCAAGCTCGGGGGTAAAAAGGCCTTTGCGAGAGATATAGATGGGAAACAAATTGCATTTAATTACGAGCGGAGCTACAAATATGGTATATGCG
This sequence comes from Copidosoma floridanum, assembly GCF_036245765.1. Lineage (NCBI taxonomy): Eukaryota > Metazoa > Arthropoda > Insecta > Hymenoptera > Encyrtidae > Copidosoma > Copidosoma floridanum. The sequence goes on along the minus strand of NW_028321902.1, from coordinate 6,656,621 downwards.
TACTTATAACATGCTCACTTTGACGCACGTACTTGTATATGCGGTACGTTTAATATCAAAAGCTCCCCTCTCCGTCGAGCACCACAGCATCATATACGATGGCGCAAGTGCTTTCATCAAAGACAGAAAATCGATGTATTAGTATTTGTGCACGAAGATCCGTGTAACACACACGCACATGAAAAGCAGTAAGAGAGAGAGAGAGACAGACATACGGAGCTTAGAGGGGGAGGAGCGCCGCTGGCGAGAATAGCCACATGCGCTGCGCGCGTTTCGCGTCCATATCGCCTCGTGTGCTGAAGAGAGAAAGAAAACCAGGAGAAGGGCGGGGGGGTGGAGAGAAGGAGGGTGAAAGAGTGTGTGTACGTGTGTGTGCATATGGAGTCGCAAGGTGAGGAAAGAGAGGGCAGCCGACGACGATTGCTCGCGAATCTCGACTCCGATCCGCGAGAGAGTATAGCTCCGTGCGGACGCGCACGAGACTGTCTGTTCTTCGGGGCTTAGAAGCGTAAGTGTGGGTTTTTTTTTTTTTTTTTTTTTTTCAAGCCTATCTGCTCCCTTTTTTTGAGTTTTTTTTTTTTTTTTTCGTTGGTGACTCCCTTTCCCCCCCCCCTTTTTTTTTTCTCTACCGCCGCGGAGATTCGCCGATCGAGCCGTGGATGATGTATATAACATTAGTGTTCGATCGTTCGCAGGAGTGGTGATTGTTGTGTGTGATGTTAAACGGTGTTGTTTTCGCCAAAGTATTTTTGAAAATAAAAAGAACACAGGGTGGAGCAGACGAGAAACGTCTTACACGGTGATCATTGTATATATGGACTGGCTCGTACTAGTTGTATGTAGGTACACATTACACCCACTACTCGACGAGTACATTTATTATAGTTGTAAGTTGGTGCGTGTGCTCATTCTTCCAAGTAGGTTCGTACCTAAATATTTATCATATATTTTCGTGTACGCGTGTTTGTGTCTGATTCTGGAGTTCTTCGTCTCGGTGTCTCATCTCTGGGGGCATATTAGTGAGTTGCCTACACGATTCTGCGTACAAATTACGTTTGCTTACACGGTATGGTGCACATCTCCTGTTTATTCTGCAAATTCGTCAAGCTGTCATTATCCGTGTACATAGTGTATCTGTCAAAGCAGGTGTAGAAAAATAAACAACAAAAAGAGGAAAAACAGCAACATTGCTCGCAAGAGGTGCGGCCAATACATCTCTTTTTCTCTTTCTCGCCACCTAACCTCAACTTTTTTCTTTCTTTTTTTTTTTTTTTTTTTTTTTCATCACGGACAGTCGGTCGACATAACATGTAATCCACTCGCCGAGAGTCTCCACTTTTCATACTCTAATACACCCACTCCTCCTCCACTGGCCTCTATGCTCGTTTCTGCTGATGTGTGTATTATTTGCAAAAGGAGTGTGTGGTAGATTTAACCAACATGTGCATACACCCAAGTGCATTTGTACACACTCTAGTAAAATAATAGTAAGAGGCCGTGTTACTGCAGTATATGTTTGTGTGGTTGTGGTTGGGTTTTCTTCGTTTCGCTCGTGTACTCCCGAGAAAAGAGAGACCCCCCCAAGATCCCTACATTAGCACTTAGCACTAGCCAGAGAGTCTTAAGAGCGAAAAGGAGCACATTACCCAGAGAGAAAGGTGTAGGCATACACACAAAGTAGTAGTAATAGTGGTAGTAGTAGGTATAAGGTACTACTGATGCGAGAGTGGAAAAAAATGACATCGTGCAAGCGAGCTAGCTCTCCTTTATTGCCTTCTGTTGCTGCTGCTGTGTGTGCTGTGCAGCTTCGTTGTCGTATACACTTACAGTGAAAGGGACGAGAGAGAAGAAGGCGAGCTTCTCTCTCCTCTTGCTCTTTATACACTTTTAGTGTAGATGTATACAGTACTTGTATTTTACGAGAGACTGGCTATACGTGAACGTGAGAGAGGCATGCATATAATATATAGTTGTAGGTACTTGGGTTGAGAAAAATTTAGGATCACAAACGGCGTTAGTCGAACTTTCACTCATATTATACTACGCTTATGTTATAATGATTTATGTGCATATAATATGTTCCCGTTCGACAAAAAACGACCAGCCCATCAATTGACGTAGTGATCAAAGTGTTTTCGTAGTAGGTACTCTCTCTCTCGATCATGTGTTTGCTCCGAAATTCCGGAGCACCGCTTAAAAGAGATGACGCGGCGCGCAAGGGGGAGCCAGGCCAAGGGGTACAGTATATACATACCTATAGGCACCACAGTTAGAGCGCCCTTTTTTCGTATATGTATATAACTTTACGGTGCTCTCATGATTATCTAACCTTTTTTTCCGCACATCCGCGCGTCAAATATAACGGGATATACTTCCATGTACAGAGGAGTACTGCACATGAGCTGCTTATTCTTTTTTTACCCATACAACTGTACGATGACAAGCGAGAGAGAAGAATCCCATTCGAAGACTCCCTCTCGTATTACATTGGATGAGATGATACACAAGTGAGGAAAAGAGGGCCGCCCCCCCCCCCATCCTTTCTGTGTGTGTCTGATGCTTGCACGCACGCGTTGTGTTGGTAATATTATTGGCCGTTGTCTGCTGATTTCGTTAGCTGTACATGGCACGGAGTACTTGCGCGCACGGAAGCGCTTTTGAATTTTTTAACTGTACTTAAGACCGTGTGTTGCACATAATATACAATACGTATATGCACCGCCTCCTCTTCGTATTTTGTGTACGTGTTTGTCTCTCTGTTATAATGTATATAAGTTTGCTGGCTGGCTGACTGACCTGACTTGGCTGCGGCAGCTCGAGTTTCATTCCGGGACGTTTTTTTTTTATCCCCCCCCCCCTCGACTACTCTACCGAATTTTCAAATTAAAGCTATTTTCGTTGTTGGTTGCACTTGTAGGTAACTGGAAATTAGGCATAGTTGCCATGTTGTAACGAAAAATAGTTTAAAGTGACACCTATATGATATACATGAGCAAATGAATTTTTAGATGTGTTATTTTTTCCCTCATCATTCGACGGCTTATCGATTGTTATTTCGAGCCCGCGATAAGTCTTTAATTCTCCGGTCATTGTTTTTCGATGTTTTGTTTTTTTTTACCTTTTTTTTTTTTTTATCTGTTAAGACATTCATTTCTAGTTTTATCTATTTTTATTTTTCAACAACTGAAAGATACACTTAGCTTTACACGCGTACACGTTATAGAGCTCGATGTTGCTCAACTATCTCTCTGCCGATGCAAGGTCAGTTTTCATTTAACATCGCTGGCTTCGTCGCTCATTCACTCGCGCGTATTTTAGGTACATTATTGTAATTCGATTCCGCATAATGTATATTTAAAGGCGAGGTTTTTTTTTGTCCCTCCCATACACGCGCATATTGATTCCCGAACGGCAAGATTTACATTCGCTTGGATTACAGAGCATACGTATAATGAGTTCCTGCTTGAGTATTTGAATAATTAAAATTGTTACTGGTTTTACTGGTTCTACTTCAAATATTATATCGTCCCTTTTTGGTGATTTCGAGTTCAACAAGTGATTGTGTTTACACACATCAAAGTACCAAATAACTATGAAAAGAAGAGAAGAAAATAAACGCGCAAGCAATTATCTTTAATTTATTGTCCGTGTCATCGGCAGCAGTTGAGCGAAAATGAGCCGGCTCTCCTCGTTTCTTCTTCCTCATCGCCGAGTCTCTAAAATAAAAGCGCGTCCGGCGCTTTCCCAAGCAAGTCAGCGGCTATACTCTTTTTTTTTTTTTTTTTTTTTCTTTCTTTTTCCACACTCGGCGCATAAAACTGTCCCCTTTCTCTTTTCCACGCCACGGCGGTACACGTATACGAGCGTTTTTCTCGTTCATGTCCTTGCGTCGATTTTTTATTTTTTTATTTTTTTTACCTGCTCCTCCTCGCGGACTCTCTCGCATATACGCGCGTTTCGTCCGCCTCTATATGTTTTCGCAAATCCGGTTTCGGCTCCCTCCCTCTTTCTCCTTCGTTTTTCGAGTTGCGTAGAACGTCCTTCGTGCCATTTTTTCCTCCCCCCTCCCCCTTCGTTCCGCAGCGGTGCTTGATTCTTTTTACTGTCTGCTAGTCGTTTTTTTTTTTTTTTTCCTTTTCGAGGAGAAATGTATGAAGCAAAACTTGTGGCCACTTTTTTTTTTTGGATGCGTAAAATTACATCGTCGTTCTTTTGTTTTTTTCTCTTTTGGTACAAGCACCCCGACTCTTTGGTCGGTACGAATTTAGATGGAGAAAAAAAAACTCCCCGCGTTCGGCACGTGATCGACGCCCCGTTAAAAAAAGAGAAACAGCCGATACTTGTGCTGTCCGAGGCAAAAATTCCACATCGCTATCACCTCCCGTACGCGTGTATCCTAGCGTGGATCGCTTTAGCCTCTGCTATAAATATGATTTCCTCGCCGAGCCATTCTCTCCAAAGCGGGTATACTCTATGGCCGGTTTTCGGTCAATGACGACAGTGGTGCACTTTGTTTCCTTTAAATTAACCTGTCATCCGCCAAATATCTCTTCATTTTCTCACGTGGATACACACCTGATTTTATTGTAAAGTCTTACACAAAAATAAATGAAGCAGAGTAAACCATTTTGTACCCACTGGTGATGATTATTGTCCTTGTAGTCGTATAACACTCTTGTAATCTTGATTAGTTAGAGGTCGCCATAAATGTTTTATTCGGACCTTTTTTTTCTCTCCCTCCTCTGCGAGAGCTGGTTCATATTTTATAACAAAACCTCCGTACTCGTGCAAAGTATATTATTAAAGCGGTGGCTTGAAAACTTTCTTTTCGAAATAATACCAAAGTTGCATTAGCTTACAGTTCAAGGCTCGACTGTATAGTCAACGATAAGCCAGTAACTCTGTCGTACCATCGACGACCGTGTGCGCAATATCATTGGACGAGTAAAAAAAAAAAAACCTCGTGCACTCCGCTTCGATCGCAGCTTTCCTCCCCTACGCGCTTCATTTATGCGCCTCGTCTACCTGCAATCAATGGTATAGAGCCCGGAAAAGCACCTGCATGGGTAGTACATACGCTTTCCTCCCCAACGCTCCACAATTTATCGGTACATAAGTTCACCCTCTTTTATTCTTGTGGCTGTGGTAATTTTATTTTTTTGCGAGTACGTATTGACTTAAAATCTGATCATCAATATGATGATTGTAATACGTAGAATATGATATGTCCATTACGGAATGCCGGTATTACTTAAAGTGGTTTTTCCCTGGTGTGTTGTACAAAGAGGGTAATTGAAACGTAGGTCCGTGTGTGTTTGCGTGGGATAATACGTTTAGCGGGAAAAACAAAACGATGAAATCGGCAGCGAAAAAATTTTATGAGTGCGATTGCTAATAAAATGTTATTTTTCTCTTGTCCATCAGATCTCTACTGGCATGGAGCTAGGAGTGCACTGACAGCGATATAGTTCACAAGATCTTGGTTTCCACGCATTGCCTGCCAAAGAAGAACTGAGCCCAATGTTTCCACACAATTCTAGTTCACATAAGATTTCTACCGAAACAAATGCCTTCGTACAAAATTCCAAGGTAAATATACATACGTTAACATTATACCGTCATCATCCACTTGCCGTGCTCGCTTGATAATTTTGTGGTCCTCCGACGATGATGGGTATATTATACATATATACGCTTCCTCGCTGCGTGAGATTATTATTCACTTGAGAGGTGGCATTGTCACGGTACCAAATCGATGTTGTACTGTAGCTTCACTCAAATTTTCAATTATTATAATATTGTTTGTTTTGTTTTCACATCAACAGGGGGATGTAGTAGTATTAGAGGGAAGCAGTCTGAGTGGGGTGGGGGAGGGATACGGACCAGAGGACGCTGGGTACTGTGATATCGAATTCATTAACAACAACAGCAGCAGCAGCAGCAGCAGCACGATGACAGCACCTAACAGCCACCCCGAAGCTACCGCCGCCAATGACTTTTCAACCGTCCTGTCACGCCATTCTGGTATGTGACATACTTGAAAATTTTCTCATTGTTTTTACAACCATTCAAGTAGTGAAAATAGTAACAAATTTGTTCGAATAATAACTTGTCGTGGGAAGAAAGAAGCTGAAAAGAAAATTCAAAGCCAGCTTACAAAGTATTCGCCACGCGCTATCTTGCTATTGGAGAGTATGCGCTTGTTAATTATGCTTTCTCTATTTCAGGTGAGCTCGGCTTGGCTCGGCGGTCATCATTATCTCCGGCAGCGGCAATCGCTGGATCAACATCTCCGATGCAAGTCGCGAGTGCCATTACGGCGAGCAGCAGCAGCAACAACAACAATAATGATAATAATAACAAAGAATACAATAACGATAAGAGCGTAGTTGCAGTAGCCGCCTCAGCCGGCCTTAGCACCGCTATCATCACCACCACCAACAACAACAACAACAACAACAACAAAAAGATCAACATAAATATGAAGAAGAAGAACGACAACAACAACAATAATGCAGAACATAATCATCATTATCATCACAATCATCACAAGTGCAGAAAAGTGCGTAAAAGCAGCAGCAGCAAGACATGGCGTCGTTGGCCCGGTGGCCTTCTTCGACTAAATAAAAGACGACGACCGGCCAGCAGCCAAGCAGCCGCTAACTCTAAGTCTACGTCTAAGCCGTTAAGTGATAATAAGGATAGCTTTAGATCATTAAGCCCTAGGGTACTAAGCATAAGGAGAAGCAGCAGCAGATTGTTCAGCGGCGGCAGTGGCAGTGGCGGTGGCGGCGACGCCAGAATTAGTTACGGCCGCAAGGACAAAATTACAAAAATGATGAAAAACAACAAGATACGGCACCCGACTGTGGGGCCAACACCTAGCCTAGTTAGGATACCCAAGTCTGACGGCCAGCGGGCCTTTAACCTTAAGGCTAAGATTAGTCATGTAAGTTACTTTAAGCCGAATAACTCCAAGTCTGTGATATCGCTCGGCTCGGGCAGTAGCGGTAGTTTCAAGCGCCGCGCCAATAACGCCACCAATACCACCATTATCAACAACAACACCATTAGCAGCAGCAGCAAGCGTCTCGCGCGCACGGCCAGTTCTTCCATTACGCTTATCGTTTCCAAAAGACGCGAGCCGCAAGCGCCCGGCGCTGCTCCCTCAGAAATTTCATCTCTGTTATCTCAAGCCACCAACAATGGGCGCCCTACTACTGCTATCAACGAGCTAAAGCGACGACTAATAAGCGCATTATGTGTTCCATTAACGATAAGCACTCCGGACGGGAGCGGCCCGTCTGCGAGATTAATCGATGGTATTAGCTGTACCGAAGCAACAATATGTACTGTTGGTGCTCTTTCATTTCTGGATAACAATAAGTCTAACGAGCCTCTAAACATTAGCTTTAAGAGCGACGCGATGCTGCTACCGCCGATGGATAACGAGCAGCAGCAGCAGCAACGCCAGTCTAACCTAATACTTAAGTCTCTTACTCTGTCTAAGTCTACGCCGAGCGTTAAGTCTAGCGATAAGTCTGACACTGATGTTGTAACGATCACTACTACTGTAACTACTACTATTACTTCTAATGAAGCTGCTGATGATAGCGGCGCATCAGATGGTAACGTCAATGTTACCATTGGCCAGCGTGGCGACGATAACAATAACGATAATAACATTCCTACACCGACTACCTGCGATGATGTTAAGCCTACGATGACGCTTACAAGCCAATACTACCCGATAATCGTCACTCAACAGACATCCCAAACGAACGATGTACCTGCCGCATGCGAGCCTCGCCTCAGCAACAACAATACTTTTACCTTCAACGATAACGACAAAGATCAAGTCTCCACTCTGCTGACCGGTCAAGACCAGATTAAAAAGATCGTAAACGACAACAATCAACAGACAAGAGCTAGCCTCGTGGAGGACTGCAAGGACCTCATTGCCGAATATCGTGTGACGCGTGATAAGCGCTACCTAACGAAACTGAGGGAGGTCCTCGACACTCTTCTGACCATCAACAGCAGCAGCAATAACAACAATCAGAGCTGCGCCAAAGCAGTTCAACAGTACAATGTTGATTTCGTTCTGGACTACAAGCTCCGTTGGGGCATACCCACTATCGTCGGACTGGCTGGAGGTGGTGAAAGTTCGCTCAACAACAGTGCCACAGCCAATTGGGCTTCTACTCAGCCAACCACACCCAACAACAACAACCAAAACCAGTCTGGCTGGGGTAACAGCGGCAGTGCTCCTGGCACCGCTGGAAATCAGGTGGGAGGCCAAGCCGTACCACCCAACAACTGGCAAAGCGTCACCGGACCTCGGCCCATTGGAAATCAAATAAACAACCAGCAGAGTCCCAATCAGAATCAGGGCCCACCTGGTCCACCAAACAATCAAGGTATAGGTGAGACTCTTTATTAATTTTTTTTTTTTTTTTTTTTATAAACTAATTTTATTTGGATCAATAGTTCAACGTTTTATTTTTTCTGTTAGGATCTAATGCCCCACCGGGTCCTCCGACGTCCCAGCCAAGCAACCAGAATCAGCCAAATCAAGGCAATGGCGGTAACGCCGGAGCCGGTGGTCAGTGGAACCAAGGTGGTCCCAAGCCCGTTAACAATGTCAACAACCCGAACAATCCGCCAAACAACAACAATGGCTCGAACGTTCCTTCTCAGCAGCAACCACAACAACAGCAGCAGCAGCAGTCCCCGCAACAGCAGCAACAGCCCCAGCAAGTCCAGGTACAGAACCAACAGCCGCAGCCCCAACCTACCACTGGCAACAACAATCAACAAATTGTTGGTAACCCGGGAACTGGGAACTCTGTTTCCACGCCTTCGAGCAACACCACGGTCAAGCAGTATGAAACGACGTTACATAACATGAGAGAGGCCATTTTTAGCACTGACGGTTGGGGAAGCGTAAGTTTGCTCGTCTCATATTTTTTTTGAATTCCGGTGATGGGTTCTTATTTGTACTCATAAAAATGAACTAACAATGAATAAATCAGCAGAACCACGTAAACCAAGACACATCTTGGGACGTGCCAACTTCTCCTGAACCAGCCATAACGAAGGATGGTGTTCCCATGTGGAAACCGCCTGTGAACAACGGGACTGAGCTGTGGGAGGCGAATCTGAGAAACGGTGGCCAACCACCGCCACAACAGGCCAAGGCCCCTTGGGGTCACACCCCGTCCACGAACATTGGTGGCACTTGGGGTGAAGATGACGATGCGGCCGACACGTCGAACATGTGGACCGGAGCTCCGGCTCCGAGTCAGCCGAATGCTGGTCAGTGGCCTGGAAACTCGGGCAATCAGACCGGTATGTGGAACGCGAACCTCCCGCCTCCTGGTGTCCCTGGAGGCGCCGGTGGTAACAATACAGGTATGGCTTTTATGAGCGCCAGAGGCACTCGTACACTCGTTCGTTCTCTGGTCTTCTCTTTTCCAGACGAATGAGCTTGTTTATTAACATTGAATGTTTAATGGCATATTTATTTGCTTACTGCTTTTTGCTTTCAAATCTAGTATTGATGTTTAAAGTTAACTATTACTCTACAGCATAATTACAAATTAAAATTAAACATTGAATCTATGTTCATTAATATCGCTGGATTGCTTGATGTTTTTCTGTTAACTTGATATAACTGTACTTATATCTACGAATTAACAGGGATTGAAATTGTACAAAAAATTTTTCAACCTTTTATTGAGGAACAAATGTTGGAAAAAAAATTTTTTGTGCTATTTCCAATCATACGGTACTAATGTTAACACTAGAAAAAAAAAAAAAAAATTAAAAGTAATAACTGTCTACTCTGGCACTCATGAAGCTTTGTGTCGCCTGCCGCATCCCCAATTCCAATTTTTCAACATTTTCATTATAATTACGTAATAACTTGGAAAACTTTTGAAAATTCTTAAAAATAGGTTCAAGCTGGGGCGATCCCAGAGTCGACCCCCGCGATCCACGCGAGCTGCGTTCGGTGGACCCTCGCGAGATGCGAGGTGGTGATCCTCGCGATCACCGCATGTCTTTGGACCCGCGCGAGCAACACATTCGTGTGAACGATCCAATGGCCCGCGACCCCCGTATGTCTGGTGAGATGCGAGGCGATCCGCGCGGTGGAATCAGCGGTCGACTGAACGGTGCCAGTGCCGACGCAATGTGGAACCTACCTCCAGGTAAATATTTACTTATTTGACCCACAGAGAATTCAAACACTGTATCTTGCTGTGTCTTTTTCTAAGCAGGTGATAATTTTTTATCAGGACCACCACACCATCAAATGCCTGGCCATCACAACACCAATGGACCACCACCCAAGATGATTGCTCCAGCGAGTATGAATCAGTGGTCGGCACCACCCAAAGATATGATACCCAGCAAATCTTCCGGCTGGGAAGAGCCGTCGCCTCCCGCGCAGCGAAGGAACGTGCCAAACTACGACGACGGGACCAACATTTGGCAGCAGGGCAATCAGCGCACGATGCCTTCCAAAGTCTCACACTGGAAAGAGGCACCTTCTCAAAATCTTGGACGTGGAGGTACTTTGAATTTCCTTTCAATTGCTTTTCGCTATTTATACATTTTGCTTCCTAACAATAATAAGTAAATATTAAAAAAAAAAATAAAATGCCTAATCGTCATTCGTGCAAAGAATCTCATTTCTTGCGCACAGGCATGCAGTGCCCGCCAGGAATGCTGCAGAACCAAATGCCCCCTGGCCAACCGGGTATGAAGCCCGACCCCCTAGACGGTGGTGGCTCAGGCTCAGGATCAAGTGGACCCATGTGGGGTGGTCATCCTGGTAGCGTTGGACCTATTGGAGGTGGTCATAACGGATCATGGACTGATGGTCCTCCCGACTCTGGATGGGCCGACTCTAAGCTTCACAATCGTCGCCGCCAAGTTATAGGTGGAATATCTGATCCTCGTACTGGAAAACCATTATGGGATGAGCATCAAAAGCCACATTCTATGGGTCCAAGTGGCGGCAACTGGATTGATTCTGACATGGATCCTACCAGCAGTTGGGGACATTCAGCTAAGCTCAATCTTAGCAAGGAGCACATCTACAATAGCCGCGAGTTCCGTAATCTTTGTGACATGGGCTTCAAGGTAAGCAATCCAATTTATTAATTATTACTTGTTGTTTTTACACAGTTACTTTAACTTGTCTGCTCTCAATTACAGAAGGAAGATGTTGAGATGGCCTTGCGCAACCGTGAGATGAACCGTGAAGAGGCCCAAGAATTGCTGAGCCAGTTACGTCCAGTCGATCAGTGGCGTCGCCATGACGGTGGACACTCAAGTTACGACCCTGGCAATCAAGCAGCGGGCAGTCAATCATTCCCTCGCTTTAACCATGTTTCCCAGCAGATGTCCTTCCCACAGGTAAGTTGGATGAACAAATATTTGGAAACGCGAAATTCTTTGGGACAGAATGGGATCCTCCACTTCCTTTTTGCACAACGACACTTTTCCTTCCTGTGTATCTCCGTTTTTGGTCTTGATTTTACTTTTTTTTTTTTTTTTTTTTTTTGTGTTATTTTTGGAGAAGCGTGTTTCCCTGTTAATAATACGTTAATACTACTCTTTGTAAAGTACTCTAATTATCGTTGAGTATCGTGCAAAGATGAAACATGCATGAAACAGTTGATGAATTACAGTTGCTGCATTTTCATAAAAATTTAGTTTCATATTTTATTTTATTTTTTAATTTTTTTACTCAATTTTCATCAAAGCAGTTAACTGCGCACATGCTGTGGTTTAAAGTGGTTTTTCTTTGAGTGGCACATAATCATGAAAAACGATTAAAGAAGGTATCGAGTGCATTACATTAACTCTTACCTCTCATTAAAGTAGAATTCTTTTTTTTTCATTTTATGAAATAGTGGGTGCCTTGCGACATGAAATGTTTTACTATTTATCAGGGTGACGGCTTCTTTCTCTTAGCTCTCTTACACTCTATCAACAAGTAATGAACTTTAATTAATCTTATTTTGAAATACTTATCGACTCGATGAGTAACGATCTAGTTGGTAAAAATACATATACTACGTATGTTATATCTGTGGTGAAAATAATAAAATACAACCAGATGTCCCAAAAAAATTCAACCCTCTTAAGAATAATCCGCAAAACATTAACGAACCAATTAAAGGAAAACTTTGAATAAATAAGGAAAATCGAAAGGTGCAAATGTATAAAATAAAATGACGAGAAAAGCGTGGTAGAGTTAGTGAACGAATGATTGCGCAGGGGGTTGGCGTGCCGAGCGGCGCTGTAGCCGCTGCCGCCGGAGGCTCGGTGGCCAGTGCCAGTCTGCTGAAGCTTCAGCAACAGCAACAACAACAGCAACAACAGCAGCAACAGGCCGCGGCCGCTGTTCAGCTACAACAGCAACAGCAGCCGAGCAGCAATGCGCCCCAGCCACCCTTCAACCAGGTGAAAAGAGACCCCTTAATGAAACACACATTCGTACAAACTCGTGAGTTCGGACACTCCCCTCTCCACCTGCTCCACCCCATAAGTTTATTCTTACGTGAAAAATAGTACGAGTAACCTTGAAAGTTAACATATATTTTTTGTCGTTTTTATGTAATGATTATTTTAATACTAGGCGATGTATGTTGTGTAGGTCATTGTGGATTTTTTTTTTTCACAGTTCACAATTGTGTATTTATCCTGCGGCGCTTTATTTGTTGTGCACTTGTCACACTTTTTATACTGCACCAATTCATTTTAAGACTTTTTTTTTTTTTTTTACGATCTACCAAAATGCTTCTAATGTAATAGAAATACGTAAAGTGAGTGTACGAAACTATTTGTTTTTGACATAGTAGAAAGAAAAGCTCAATTTATATATGAACTTGCAAGGAAGTACGTTATTGTTGACAAAAACATTAGTTTTTTGCCATGATGGCTTAAAAAAAATCTGCACTCTTTTCCTTTTATCTTTTACTGAGTTTCCGTAGGCTTAGTGTTTTATACATGCATGTGTTTAGTTTCTGGTCTTTTTGCAACAAAAAAGCTTGATCTTTGGCGATTCAGTGTTACTTCTGATGATTTTTTTTCTTTTTTTTTTACAGACTCGTTGCTTGAAGTATGGCACTGTTTGAAGTATGCATGTAGCTTAGTTGCCTTTTTTTTGCTTATTTAGAAACTATTAGTGTGTACTGTAATTATTATTCCACATATGTATACGTAGACCCATCCCTTATAGAAATCGTTAAAAAAAATGAATTCCAATAAAATTTTATAAGTACCAGCACAACAACAAATAATTAAATTCCCAAATTACGTATAATGGAAAAAAAAAAAAAAATGTCTAGGCCTCACGGAACCCGACGAATCAGCCAAGTACTCAGCAGCTGCGCATGCTGGTCCAACAAATCCAACTCGCTGTTCAGGAAGGCTACCTCAATCACCAGATTCTCAACCAGCCACTGGCTCCTCAAACACTCTTGCTCTTGAATCAACTATTACAACAGATTAAAACACTCCAGCAACTTCACCAGCAGCATACCATGCAGAACTCGCTCAAGGGCAATAGCCAGAACGTACTCCAAATCAGTGTCAACATTACAAAAACCAAACAACAAATCGCCAATCTGCAGAATCAAATTGCCATTCAGCAGGCCACTTACATGAAACAGCAACAACAACAGCAGCAGCAGCAGCACCCGAGTACTCCGTCACAGTCTGATTACTACAAGACCTCGTCGGTCCATGACCCCATGAGTGCGCTGTCGAACAGCTTCAGTGACCTTGCTATGAATAAAGAAGCTCCAGTGGTGAGTGTTTTCCAAAAACTTTTTGACGTAGCAGTTCAACTGTATAACAATTGTCTCACGTTAATTAATGTTTATTTATAATTTACAGAGCCAGCCTCAGTCACGTCTTAACCAATGGAAGCTTCCGTCCCTTGACAAAGACGTCGACTCAGTGGTGAACGAGTTCTCGCGCGCTCCTGGCAGTGCTAGCTCCAAGCCACCCACTACACCAGGTGGCCTTAGCCAGTCCCATAGCAGTCCCAACATGAACCCACTGCTCGGACCTAGCGACAATACTTGGTCCTCCCGCCTAGGAGATAGTGGCTGGCCTGATGCTGGTAACAGCGATTCTACCGACGGCAAGGACTGGCAGACGGCTCAAAGTGCCGCTGGTGCTGCTTTCACTGACCTTGTGCCCGAGTTCGAGCCCGGCAAACCCTGGAAGGTAATATCCAGCCATGATGATACTACTACTATGACCACTACTACTACTACTACTACCTCTACTACCGATTACGCTTCTACTTCTTTTTGCGACTTCCGCTCTTTCGACTCTCTTCTTTTGTGAGAACCGGTAAATTCTTTAATTAAATATTTAATCCAGCTGTTTACGATTATTCTCTTTTTATTAATTTCTTTATTTTTCGTTTAACTGATTCACACATCGTTTTTTTCCAATTATTACTATTCTTTGAGTAGATTTTTTTGCATAGCACCTCACATGATATGTAAATAAATTTCATGGTTATAGTACGTAAAATCGCATGATAAACATAAATTAAACGTCACCACAGTTGATCATCGCTAGGCTTAAGTTCATTTGCTTCCAAGTATCCTGCAAGTTTAATTAAAATGCTCTATAAAGAGTGAATACAAAAAAAATAATTTAGAGCTTGTAGGCTGCTTGCTAAACACGTTTTCACAGAGTAATTCTAACAGTTGCTCTTCATTGCTATGAAAAAGTCCTTGCACCAGAAAAAAAAAAAAATTTTTTTTTTGGATGAACACACTGGCGTGAACGCACTTACTTAGTTATTAAGGGTCTGTCTTGGTCGACGTATACTTCACGTGTTTTTAGGGAACGCAGATGAAATCAATTGAAGACGATCCAAGCATCACTCCCGGCTCTGTGGTGCGCTCTCCATTGTCGCTTGCTGCCATCAAGGACTCCGATACCCTATTTTCGACTGGCAACAAGTCTCCGCCACCGCAAGCCATCAACGTTGACAGCACCATTCCAAGTCTCAGTAACTCGACCTGGAGCTTCAATCCACCTGCTGCCACTACTCCTAGTGTCTTTTCCAGGTTTGTATATCCATTTAAAAGGAAATAATTCCTATTTTTTTTCCCATTCTAATTTTGTCTGTATTTTTTTTAGCTCCAAGAATACATGGGGAGAAAGTGCTCCACCACCGACACCCGTCACTTCAGAGCTGTGGGGCGCGCCGATGGGTAAATCCCGCGGTCCACCGCCAGGCCTCAGCAGCAAGGGCACCAACCCGGTGTCTAACACAAGTAATGGTTGGGCTCTCGGTGGTAGAGGCTCGTCTGCCAATACTTGGACCGGAGGTTTGGGCCAGTCGAACGCTCCAGGTGGTGGAGTTTGGTCCCCACCCTCAACCTGGCTGCTACTCCGTAATCTAACACCTCAGATAGATGGCTCGACTCTTAAGACTCTGTGCATGCAGCATGGACCTGTCTCAGATTTCCGGCTCTACTTGCACCACGGTGTCGCTCTCGCCAAGTACTCGTCGCGAGCTGAGGCAATCAAGGTGAATGTCGAAACTCTGTTTTTATTTATTTGTTTATTTTTTTTTTTTTTCTACTAACCAAACAAATTATTGAAATACACGTAATAACCAAATGCTCGGCTTGTATGTTTCAGGCCCAGGGTGCATTAAACAACTGCGTACTCGGCAACACTACAATATTCGCCGAATCACCCCTGGAAGGCGAGATCGACACGCTGCTAAAGCAGCTTCTACCAAGCAGGGATGCAGGTGCTGGTCCAGCTGGTACGGGTGCTCAGCAGCCAAACAGTGGAGCCGGCTGGGGTCTGAGACCGGCTGCAAACAAAGCCGGTCCACCTACCGATACTTGGGGTGCCAGTACCAGCCAGTTGTGGGGTGCCCCACCATCCAGCAATTCGCTCTGGGGCAGCTCGGGCCTCGACAGCAGCGACCAGCAGCGCGCCACCCCGAGTTCTCTCAACTCGTACTTACCCGGCGACCTCCTGGGAGGTGAGTCCATGTAAAGTGAGCATCAAGGGAGGCCTTCTTCTCGTGAGCAACGTCAATTAAAACACACGCACGCGAAATCTACCTGTCGAGAAACTATAAGATACGCAACCAGAGAAATACAGCTGTGTGCAGTGGAGTGACGAAGACACAGAGTAAGGAAATTACTGCTTATGAAAGAAAAAAAAAAACAAAACAGAATAAAACAAACAAACAAAGAATAATAAAAGCAAGTGAGCGCTCCACGACACAAAGAGAGAGAGACTGTAGGCTACTAAAAAACAATACGTATACATAATATGCGAGCGAGACAGACAAGAAATTCGTCCCCGAGTGAGCGTTACTTAATCGAAACGAAGTATAGTAATTATTTTAGCCGAGAAGAAGCAAGAGATTCAAAATATAAACTTAGAGAAGTCGCGAGCAGCAGTCCAGAGGCTGTAAATGTAACAAAAGTTTTTTTTTCATTTCACGAGTACAATTAAATGAGTTTAATACTCATATACATACACATATAATATATACGTACAGTAGTTTTACCGTCATGTCTGCTCCTCGCGAGTTCGATGATGCAATTATCGATTACGCTTGCAAGAATATACCGACTGCCGAGGAGACTCGTAATCTCAAAGTTACAAGGCTCGCCGGTCAATCTTTCTTCTAAACAGTTCACGTTATGTACAGCAAATATGCGCGCTTACAAATTTCAAGTGTTCCACTAATAATTTTCCTCTTTCTTTTCCGTCATTTAAACGCTGAATGATAGCCCACGGGCAAATCGTGGCGTCAAACTTAGACTGCATTAATCTAATCAAAACATACAAAGGAATAATTGAATAGCTGAAAAGCAGGAAGACGAAAAAGCGCTAGGAAGAATTGAAATAAAGACGAACTAAAGTAAACAAACCTTTTTTTTAAAAAAAAGAAGCAAAATAACTATAATAGCATTGACGTCGCCCGAGGCCGCGTAGGGTCTCGATAAAGTATATTAAAAGTTCTCTCCGTTCCCGAAGTCTGAGATACAACACATGTACTGTATTACAAATATACAAAATATTTAAAAAAACAAAAAACAAAAAGAAAAAAAAACAATATCCGTCGAGAGGCTGAGAATAAAGGGACACGTACGGCTCCGATTCGTAGGTAGCCCAAACAAAAAAAAAATAATAATAGACAAACTAAACAAAAAACGCCAACGAGAGATGAGACGCGGCCGGCGACGCAACGATACCAAATGTTATCGCAATAACGTAAATTTTATTCTTATTAATTAAATCTAAATGCCACCTGTCGTGCCAATGTCCAGTGTGTCTCTGTACCATTTATTAATCGTAGAGTTTTAATGATATTTAAAAAAAAAAAAAAAAAAAAAAAAATGAATAAATGAACCGATTGTTGGGCGAGTTTTTCGCGTGCGGGCTTGTTTAATGATGGGAATAGGGAGCTTTGTGTAAAAAAATATACACATAAATATATGCATATGTATATTGATAATGAAACAGGAAGTGGGCACACGAGAAGACGAAGAGTCGATGCTCGAGCTTCAAATGTCATGGTGTAGAGGGTGAGAGAGAATGAGAGGCATAGAAAGCGAGGAGAGATGAAGAGTTTTCAATTTTAGTCAGGTGGAGAACGGAATGATTTGCCGAGCTATTTTTTTTTTCTTCTTTTTTTGTTCGCCTACATATGTATTTATATGATTATATTAATGATAATTGCGTGTATATAAAAAGTACAATAATTGTTGGGTGGTATAAGTAGTACGGTGAGTGATGAAATGGCGGGGCGCGACGACAAGTGACGAGATTTGTTCTTTACCCATATAGACTTGCGAAACAGTTGTAACTCGCCTCCCACGAGATTTATTTTTGTTTTACTTTTTCTTCATCATTTCGTCGTTGACTTGCGGTTCTGTATAAAAAACCTCGACCACGACCCTGTACCTTTGACGGGGTCGTCGTCGTTATCGGTGATTTTTTAACGATCTTAACTGAGCTTTGACTTTTCACAGCTTTTTTTTATTTCGATCGATTAGAGATTATATTTAATCAAGCAAAAAAATGCGACCAAAAAAATGTTTGACAGAAAGATGTGTTTTAATCTTTCGGCTCCGTATACGCCTCGATAATTCCAGGGCCTTTTATTATTAGTTTTATGCGCACACTTGAGATGGAAATTGTACTTTTTTTTTGTTTTTTTGTTTATGTCAGTGTTAACTGTACCTGATTGGACTGACGAGAGGGAAACCAAGTCCCCCTTTGAGCGTAGGACTTTTATCGAAAGAGTTGGAAAACGATTTTGAAGAGACGAGGGAAAATGAACTTTGAATTAGATTGTACACTTTTGATCTTTTATATTTTACGTTTTTTTTTCTCCATTTTCATTTTTTTTTTAACATTGCCTTTTTGTGATCCAAGCGTGGACAAACTCAATTCCATCCGTAAAGCAACCGCTCTCCCCTCTCTCTCTCTCTTCCTTTCTATTATTATTATAGTTTTTGAACTCTCATTCTTGCTCCTCACTTTGTTTCTAATCTTTCCCTCTCTCAGTCGACGCGAAAGTTTATTATTAACACTAATATTATTATTCCGTACGTAATTTTGAGGTGATATTTAATCGGCGAACTTGGTGATTTTAATCAGAACAATAAAATAATAAAAAAAAAAAAAAAAAAAAAAAAAAACTAATAGATAATGAAAACGTGATTATAATGCGCTTGTCGTACAAAAACTAAGTCGAAAAGAGAGGAAAAGGTTTTTAAAATTTAAAAGATAAAAAACAATGAATAAGAAACACACTCGAAATGTAAAAAAGAAAAAAAAAAAAATTACACTTACACACATCGATAGAATTGTAAGCATAAGTTCTGATTGTATTATTTAATTGTAAAAAAAAGAGCGAATCTATATCTGACCGATTTAATCATTGATAGCAACAATTGCGATGTAAAGGCATACATTATATGTACAACAAAAATATATTATATATTTATATATTTACGCAAGCGACTTCGCGTGGAGACATTGACGTACAAGTATTTTTTTTTTTTTTTTTTTTTTTTTTTTTTTTGTTAACTGAAACGTATCTTTGAATAAAGAAAAGAAAAAAAAAGAAGAAGAAACAATAAATTAAGATAGCTCGAAAAAATTTTATTAATACTAGTCGCGAGCGACGCGAAAAACCAAGCAAAAATACTAGAAACAATATATACTTACTAAAGCGAGCGCGACGATGAATTGTTTTTCAGCATTGTCACGATCCGAAATTGCACATTACCTGTATTATATATATTATATATATATTATCATTATTATTTTTTTCTGTAAAAGCAATACGTCATATTTTTTTATTATTACTTGAAAAAAAAATTGTTTTTTGTTTGTGAATTCTCTTTCATTTCTTCATATGCGGTTCATGTTATATATTAAAAAAATAATAATAAAAGTAAAACAAAAAAAAGATAAAGAAAGAAGAGATACACACGACGACGAAATGTAATGCAAGAAACTAAAAAAAAAAAAAAAAAAAATGAGGCCTTCGTTTTCTGAGACCTCGAGTGGGAGACACATATACGTACGTAACACGGATACTTTGAACGAGAGTCACTGGACTCCGAAAGATTCCGATGCATCGATACGTATAAAGGCTGAGTGTGTTTCTGACAATTATTCGTACAACAATTGCATAACTAAAGAAAAAGGAAACAAAAATATCAATGAAACAAAAGACAAGATGCTTTGCACGAGCACGTGCGTGCCGACAAGGAAACCCAAGCAAGCGAAATATCCGGCAAAAGGACTGTTTTGTTGCGAGATAACGGATATTCGGCCGAAATGGCGTTTCTTCCGCGGCAAGTACCGTTTGCGAGTGCAAGCGAAACTTTTTCTCCAAGGGACCTAATACCTAGAACAAAGAGAGCGAGGGTTCTTTTCGTTGGGGCAGTGTTGCGAGAGCCGATGAAAAGACTATATACTCCTTCGTGGAGGCGCTGTGTTGTTCGAAAATTCCATCGACAGCTGCGCGCCGCACAGCCGCAGCAAAACTCCTTTCGTTTAATGTAGTCCGGTAGATCGTTATAATAATATTAATAATAATAATAATTAAAAATTAATTAATAACTATAACTAATAAGGCAGAAGTAAGCAACCAATTGTCGCGAGGCGTAGCTTTAAAATTTATTTTTATAACTAAAAGATTAAATAAACAAAACAAAAAAAAAAACAATTACCGAAGGAAAGCAACAAAAAAAAAAAAAAAAAAAAAAACATTTAAGATAACAATGATGTGAAAACAATAAAGTGTCAATCGCGTTTAATTATTAACTTATTCTTTAATATATTCTAAAGTCCGACGAGGCGTCGACCAAACGAAAATGCAAAAAGTAATGTACAACGCTGCTGCGCTTGTGTGTAAGGGATTTAAAAAAGCGCGGCAACGATTGCTGGTGATCTAAAGCCATTTTATTTATTGTGTATACGGGATATGATATGTAATTAGTGAGAGTTAGGGGGAGGACAGAAAAAAAGGCACGATTAAGGATAAAAAAAAAAAAAACCTTTGGGGGCACCTATATAGTAGTAATAAAGTGTCGATGCGAGGATCAAGCTCTGCGAGGAGGCATTTATTTTTACCATTTATTTTCTCGTTCTTCTTGACATTTAAAATAAATAAACGTCAACAGTCGAGACTGTACAGGTGATTAAGAACGTTAACGATTTTAAAAGTGACGCATACTGAAGCATAGCGTTAAAAAGGGACAAGTAAGAGTGTTGAAAAAAAAAAAAAAGAAAAAAGTGACAAAGTATTTAGCGCGTGCTGCAGGCGCCGCTACCCCGAGACTTATATTTATTCATCAAATCAAAGACGATGACGAACGATCGACGTTTGTTGTGATAATAAATATTCGAACTTTTTAGGTATTATGTCAGTGCTCGGCTTCTTATAGTTTTTTTTTCTCTCTTTTCTCCCCCCCCCCCGTACAATCTGAGAGCGCGAGACTAAAGAATTGTATGCAAAGAAAAGAAAGTGGAAGATGGAAAAAAAAAAATAGCTAATAGTAATAATTAAAAGGCAAATAAATATACAGGAAAACGAATCGTTTGGGGCACGGAAACGCGTTGCGAGTATAATAATTAATAATGAGATGAATCTAAATACGAAAATAACAATACTTATATACATAAATATATATATATATACATACATGCATAAATATATCAAATACGCCGATGTACCTACTCTTGTTGTTGCACGGGCGACTCTTATGCGGTGGAAGGTGGAACACTCAGGCATATATACACACATACGCGTATCCAATTGATTAACCATATATCTATACATAAAATATTCATATATGAATAAAACAAGTAAGCGAGCAAGACGGTGTAGATGAGCGTAAGAAACAACACAATTTTTATTAATAATATATTTGCGACGAAGATATTAGCCTGTAATCTTTAAAAGATTAATAATAATGAATAATAATAATAATAATAGTAATACCTGCGTGAAATGGCAAAACGAATGATGTGCAAGTGTCTCGCGTTCGCTGATCTTTACTTGGGTAACACTATAGTTGATTGCAATGGAAGAGTTTTCGCTTGCCCCCGCCCCCTGGGTTGCTTCCGTCATCGTTGAATGAAAAAAAAAAATAATAATAAAAAGAAAAAAAAAGCTTTAGCTTCAGTTCGGTAGGAATTTAAGGACTTTGATGTGAACACACACTAACAAAATAGAGTACATGTAATCAATACACCCACACGGACACGCGTTAGTTGAAAAACTAATGATAAATAGCTTCACACGCGCTCACGATCGAGATACATAAGTATGTTTGAAAGCGCCATTGAAAACGTGCGAACCCGACCTCGCACATTCCAACAGTCCGCGTTAAGCATAAATTCAAGTACATCAAGGTGGTGCATGAAAAAAAAAAAAAAAAAAAAAAAAAAAATACATCAAGTATATCTCGAGTCTCTATATTGTGTATCTCTTGTTCCCCCTCATATATATATTTATGTTATATGCATCATACCTTCCTCTGCTTTCACGATATATATATATATTCTTTCGTACAAAGTCTCGCAACCCACTGGTGATTTTTACTCGCGTCATTTGATCCTAGTCAATAGATGATTTAATTAGTTACGTTGGAATAAAATTGCGAAAATCATGTAACATCAGACCGACAGATCTTTCGAAGTCCAGTCAAGTTCCTCGACTGATCCCGACACTTGGAGAAAATATCTGTATATTATATACACTCACACGAAACATACAATTATTATTATTATTATTATTGTTATTATTCGCGAGGCGAAGCCAAGATAGCGCGAGCCTGGCGATTGTCGTCGCCGTCGTCAAAAACTTTCTTTCGTATACATGATGATTATGTCACAGACTTACACATCACTTACCCAATACGCACGCGAGCACGTCGTATACGCGATTCACGACATTTAGCATTAAAGTAAATAAATAAGTTTACGGGGACGTATAAGTGTGCACACAATAATGTTAAAGCGTAACTTGAGTTCTTAGCAAAAACTAAATAAAATAAACCTAATCCGTATATTGTTAGTGGGTTAGCGGTTCTGTTTCACCGAGACGCGAAAAAGGTGGTTTAAAAAAGTGAATACCGTTAATTATTTAAGTAAATAGATCTTAGCGCTTAAAGACAATGGCTTTGATTTTCGAAGAGTGGATTTTATCCGTTTAAGAAAACACGTACATGCACTAGGGTTTAAGGGGATGAAATGGGGGAAGAAAAAAAAATTACACCTGCTATGTGATATTCTCGTGTCTTGTCCAACGAGAGACGTTGTTTGTTTTTTTAGATTATTATTACTACTGTCATTATCATTGATAATCACTTTATGGACTTTTTTTTTTTTATCTCCATTGCAACGGTATCGTTGATATGTTATTATATTCCTGCCGCTGGTTGGGGTTGCGGTCGCGCGTGGGTGCCCATATACACGTATCACATTTACCTAATAAATATACATAATTTGTACGCAAAAATGCAATAAACTGTTGTCTTTCTCTTTTCCGACTCTCGCAAGCTCTCGTGAGCCATATGTTGTATTGTTTCAAGAACCAAGTGTTGTCGATCGAGCCTTAAAAGAGATATTTTTTCAACTCTCCTAACGAAAAAAAAAAAAAAAAAAAAAAAAAAAACCCGTTCACTTTGATGGGTATATAAAAATAAAACACCGACGTTAACGTTGTTATACTCCCGTATTTCGACGTGTGATTTCAGCAACGAAAGAATCTCGTGCTACTCGACGGACAAAAATACAATGAACAATCGAAACAGCGCAAACGATTACTCCCTACACAAATATAGGATTTACAAGTGCATACTTATTATCTCGAACGAAAATGCGAACTCAAAAGCAAATCTCGACGATGGATGAAAAATCAAAATTGACGCAAGATCAAGTGCATTGTATAGTATTAGCTGTATTACTCGGGAGAAAAAAGTTTAGGGAAAGCGACGCGGCTTATCCCTTTTCTTTGAAAAATCAGTTAAAAAAAAAAAAAAAACAAAATAGTGCTTTTATTCATAAGTTTTATCTACGTGTATAAACATACGTGGAAAAAAAATATAAATAAATATATATATGTATACACATAACAAAGAGTATAAAAATGTAACACGTAATTTATGTATATTTTCCGCATGCACCTCGGGCTCTCTCACGTTCCTGACATGTTTAAATAAACAACGCGGCCTACCCGATGAATGTATAATAATAATAATAATTATAACAATAATTATCGTAATAATCGTAACCGTCTTTGTAAAAACTAAAACGTAAGCATCTCCCTTTGAAAGACTACTTCGTTGTGCGCGAGCATATCGTCGAAATTTCATCGGATACCGCCTGAATCGTTCATGAATGAAGTAAATGAAATGTATAGTGTTCGACTGATGACTAAACAAACGTGTTCAACATTTGTTTTTTTTTTTTTTTTTTTTTGTGCATCAACTTTGTGTCATAAGCACATGCTCCCCGTGTTATTAAAGTATTTATATTTTAGAAAGAAAAAAAAACAATGAACCCTTTTTTTCGTCATTTTTTAATTTTAATGTAAAGATATAGTATTTTCATCGCGTCAGTGGCATTTTTCTTTCCCATGAGTACGTGGTAAACATTCATTCCGATCGGCAAGTCTTTGAAAAACCACTTTGATTGACCATTGAAATAAAATAACGAAGAGATGGAAGAAGAAAAAAATAAATAAATTTGAGAGTATATACGAAACCGACCAATATTAAGCACAAGCTCAATTATTCGGACCCCTTTTTTCCGAACAGGCGATATTTTAAAAAAAGTATGAGTATAGTATAAAACGAAGCAAAGTAAAAAAGTATTTTCTTAAACAGTGCCGAATCCTTTTGAACAAAGGGCATTTCGTACGTGGATTCTCGATGGAAGTATAACCGTTCGCTTTTAGCATTTAAAGACAGTAGAAAGAAAAAAAAAAAAAAAAAAAAATAGTACTAATAAAATAGCGTGGTAAAATAACGAGAAAATTTTTTTATCTGCGAAGGAAAATTATGATTACAAATAACAATATCAAACGGAATAATCATCATTTGTGTAAGGACAGAGATAACCTTCGAGAGAAATCGTGCTCTTCAAATCTATGATCTCATGTTTCCTATCTTATCAAAGAGTTAAAAAAAAATAATGCGAACGCGGTGTATCAATTAATGGAGTTATTAAAATGATACAACTGAAATTAGTGGAAAAGTGCACCTAATCATGTACGAGTACAAGAATGCGTGGAATATATGTATATATACACGTATATATAAATACAATAGCGTGAGTGCGCGAGAGAAGGTTGGGATAAAATTTTCTAAAATGTAATATCAAATTGAGTAATAAAAATGACAAAAAGAAAAAAAATAAAATAAAAGTCTAGTGTGAAAGTAAACGAAAGACTCAAATCTGAATTGCAGTTACTTAAGTTATAGTCGATCTTTCTTAGTCTGGTAAATATAATCACTAATACATTGCTGATATTCCTAAACTTAGCCATCGAGCCCTAATTTTTCACTGGTTCTTAAATGTTATAATAAGACGAGATTCATTGTTCTTCATTGCTTAGATTTACAATGATTAAGGTACAACAATAGTACGTATTGCCGATAGTATCAATTAATTTTTTATCTTTGTCGAGAAAAACAAACAGTAAACATCTAAAAGCAAACTTTTTTTTTATTTATATTTCTTGCTCTTTTTTACACGTGAAATCCATCGTCGACTTGCAAACCATGTCACAAAAATACACTGCTGCGAGTTCGCAATTTCGATATATCTCGTGCAATAATGACAAAACAAAAATCATCGATACCTAACGCAAATTACTTTCCTCGCTCGTATAGAATTCAAAATAGGGAAAAACAAGATAAAACTTGCTCAAAGAATAAAAACCACCTGTGAGGGAGCCATATTTAAAAATTTTCAACACTTTCAAAAATACTCGTTTTTTTTCATCAAACACATGATCTCTATGTAGGAAAAAACAAAACTCAGAACGAAGGTCTAACGAGCATAAAAAAAAACGCCTTTCGCTTGCAAGCGACACAAAAGCAATCCGAGTTTTCACCTCACGCTTTCAATAAAACATAATATAACGCACTCGTGTGTCCGGACACGCATCCATTTCGAGTATTGAATCCATAATCCGTAAATGTGAATATCCGATGAAAATAAAAGTAAAATAAAATAAAATAGGTGTCGATAGTCCAGTAAAGCCTTTTGTGCATCACATCATTTGAAAAAGACGTGCGCGTTTCGTTCCTTATTCCCGTGTTCCGCTTCAATCAGAGCCGATTTTGCAAAACAGTCAGGCGAATGACACTCCGAGAGATGATTAGAAAGAGAGACAAGTCAAAAAAAAAATAAGGTGTCTGAAAACCGTCGTTCCAGGTTCCATGTTCCTGATTTGAACTTGTTTCGTTGAGCATTGATTGTCTCCACAAGACTACCGTTATCCCAAATACAATGATACGATACACACTGCAAATTTTAATAGAAAAAAATGTACACCCTGCACGTGCCGGGCGTATTTCAAGTTTGATGTACATTTCTAAACCCCATTTTCTCGCGATTAAAGAGAGGGAGGGATTTTTTTTTTTTTTTTTTTTTCTCAAAAAAAAATCGTCCCTAATCACTAAGCTGATGTTTATTTGCATCACATAAAACATATGATACAAGTACACTCGAGACTTGAACAATCAACGTCGTTGCGAGCTGTGAAAACGTACAAATGAGGAGTTTAAAATTAAAAATTAACAAGGTTAAAATTGAACTGAGGTCACGTGGATGAGTGACGCATTGCTCGGAAAATTGTGCTGAAAAGATAAATCAATTAACGAGAGATGCGCTTCTACAAAAGGTTATTGACACACGACTAAAAATTAAATTTAATTGTCTCTTCCATTAGTATATGAGCGACAACTTGTTGCGTGATAAATAAACGAGAAAAACAAAATTGAATTCAAATTGAAAAAAAAGTAATTCGTTATTACAAAGCTTTGAAGGGGTACGTGAAGTTCAGAGTTTCTTTTTACATTGCCAATGAAGAGAAAATTAAGTGAGAGGGAACTTGATGAGGAAAAAAAAATAATTATATGACATATAAATATAAATATAAACCTTGCGAGTGGAGGAAAACTGACCGTAAAAACTTAGCTGCTCTGATATACGCTTAATTGTGTTGCCAATCACATTAATTGTAATTATAAATTGTATAAACTTAATTTTGAATCGATAAAAATATTATTATAATTATTATATCGATACGTGGATTCTTATGTATTTCGCGCGCATTTTTGCGATTGTTGTTTCTATTTGTTCTCTCTATAACGTAATGGAATCGTGTAGAATATTATCTCTCTCTAAAAATATATAAATATATATGATTACTATTATATGATAATCAATATGATATATGTATATCTATATGCGTATTATAACAGTAACGTACTGTACAATATTATTATATATATGGTGTTATATCGTCAGGAAGATAGCCGACAAAATGTTGTACGCCATTCCTTTTTTGAGCCCCTATGTAATAATTCTCTTTAAAAATTAGATACTTAAACAATTTAACCGACATTCAAGTCCCCAAGAACACCAACGGTTTGCTAAACCTATAATCTCAAAACTCGTGTGTTTCAACATCGACAGCTATACGCACTTGGCGCTTTTTTTTCGTCCAACAGAGAAACATTTATTTTACAGAGTATCTTCCAAGTAAACTCAAATAGGTACCTATAGTTTTCCGGTATTAGTTTTACGTTAATTTTGGGCACCTTCCATGGCAAGTCCTTTACACCTTTTTCTCTTCCAGAATCATCATGTATTTAATGTTAAACCGAGTGTACGCTTCTCTATACATTTTTAGCATTAAAATACAGTTTTCTCTGACGTTAATAAGCACATGTCGTACGATTAAAAACGTGAAAATACTTGAGGTCGGGTAGTACACGCGGAGGAGTAATTAATTATCGTGAAAGAAAGAAAGAAAAAAAATGTGTACATAAAACAACGGAAATTCCATGTTTCAGTGCCTAAGTGAATAAACGATAGTCTGTAATTTTTTAAGTCGAGGTGAAAAAATAAGATAATAAAATATAAGTGTGCTGTGTACGAGTGGCGCGTGGCCTTTTTGCTTATCGGCGCGCATCGTCGAGCCGAGAAAGGAAAAAGACTTTTCCGAGGAGAGATTGTCCGTCGTGCAAAAAAGCAAACGACGTATACCATTGCGATGAACACGCGTTAGCGCGGTTCATTCCCGCCGTGACATTCCTGTGCTCCAGATTTTCCTTGTCAACCCATCCCCAGTGTCTTTTTCGCGGAAGTCCATCATCTGCGATCGGAAAAAATTAAGTGTCCTGCCTTTGTACTAAAGATCTGACAACGTTGCTCGGCGACAATAAGAGACGACGCGGTTGCGTCGAAAACTAAAATCTTGATCAATTTAGATTTAGGGTGTATTTCATCGATAATCGTATAATTAATGTTTTTTTTTTTTTTTTTCTCTTCTGTACGTAAACATGTTGTCCTTGAGTGCGGTATATGAGTTTCACGGCGTCGAACCCCATAAATGTGACCCGCACCGAGTATAATTTTCAAATCGCTTTCATGCATATATACACGTATATGTGTGTGTTTTTGTGTAAGATGAATAAAAGAAATTTATGAAGTAATAAAACAAAACGAAAAAAACGATATGGAACCTGCCTGAATCTAGTCCTAAGTGAGAAAAACATTAAAAAAAAAAAAAAAAAAAAAAAAATTAATTTAAAAAACAAATGAATAATCATAATTAAGTCACGTGCGGATTAAGGTGTGCGCAAAGGCTTGTGCGTGGAGTAAATCTAAAAATCGGATGATTCTTAGAGTATTTGAGACAAGTGACCTTATTGTGCGGAGCTCCTCCCTCCTGTGTGAACTTCTTTAAATGTCGTAAGGAACTGTGTAGGAGAATTTCGTTTGAAATTGAAAACAATACTTGAAAGTGACGAATGAAATGGAAAAATGAGAAAATCAAAGAATCAAAGAAACTCTGAACTTCTCCCTCTCCTCGAAGCACGCGACTAGAAAACTTTTTTTTTTTAATATACTATTTATGGATGGGGTAACGTTTTGCGAACAACTTGTGAGCCATAAAAACATACAAAGCATTGATTCAAACAGAGAAAGTACAGGAAATATCCCACACTACATATATACATATATAGGGTACGAGACAAAGATAACTGGCCGTGAAAACCTAGGTCCTAACTAGTCGATAAGTCGAAATCCAGTCATTCGACAAAAATCGGAAATTATTGAAAACGATGAGAATTTTTTTTAAATATATAAAACGTGCATCACAAAACAAAGATGGGAATGATGGTCGATGGTCAAATTTTTGTGGTTAATATGCAAAAAAAATCACTGTAGACGACTCGTTGACTTATCATTGTGTGGATTTATTATTTAGTTGAATGATATTTTTTTTTAGTAGAACTAATAGTAAGAATTAGAGGAAAAACAGTGGAACAAATTTAAGATACAAGGCAGATCTCTCGACGTCGATCAATGCTACCCTGTTCGACGGTGTTCATCGAAATTCGTGTCAAATATATCAAAATGTGATCGTCTCTATCGTTAGGATTTGTCGCCCTAATGGACGGCCAGTCATAAAACGGAGCGCCTTTTTAATTAAAAAAAGAAAGAAAAGAAGAAAAAAAAAAAGTATATTCATTACGAATTAATTAATGACCCTTACTACTCTTTCCGTTCTTTCTTTCGAGCTTCTTAGTACCTCTATTATATATTAAATATTATATATACACGTACTACAATTATATATACACATTATGTTTGCGCGCGCGTATTATAACGTATATATAATAATGATAACAATAAATTATACTAAACAAAGGTAATTATAATAGTAATTAAAAAACAAACAAAAAATTGATAAAAAATAATCAACAAGCGTATCTCTGTTAGGAGTCGATTTAAAAAATTGAAATTAAAAAAAAAAAAAAAGTAGCACCAGAGCTGTGACGCGATTGAAGGAAAGGTAAAGGGCAGTTATTAATAGTGTCAAAAGTAACGTTAGGTTCTCTAAAAATAAAAAAAATACAATAAAAAAAAAAAAAAAAAAAAAAAAATTAGGTTTAAGGCTACATGAAGGAAATACTCGAGAGTCCCCATTCCGATAGGTAAAGGGAACGAACACGTTTGTAATTCCTCCAAAGTTGGAAGAATTGTCGACATGACGTAGCGAAGGATCTGTCAAAGCCGGGAGGCTTTGGGGATCGAACGATCGAGGATTAGCTCGTGCCCTCCCCCCAATTAAGGTTTTCTTAGCTCGTAAGGTTGGGTCGTGAATTAGGTGTTTTTGATGCGAGCGGTGTTCTTTCCGTTCTTGAAACGAATCTGTGAAGCGCCAACATCCCTGTTCCAATTATTATTATTATTATTATTATTATTATTAATTAACTAATTTAAAAAATACATTTCAAAAGAATATGAGGTGGTAGAGAAAGATTATGAGATGAAATAAATAAATATATTATATATATATACACCATATATAATATATCTATATACAAACTAGCGATAACACATTGTGTAACCAATACGTATATATTTATGGGTAATACGAACTATTATTGCTATTAATCAACATCATCGATATGTACATGTGTACTTTGTACATTGATATGTATGTATGTGAAACGCCAATTGTTTGAAATACAAGTATTAATTGAATAAAAAAAAAATAATAATAATAATGATTGATTTTTCGTGATTGATCCGGCGCGTCAAATAAAATTGTGAGATAATCGTCGATTAAGAGTTTCTAGATTTTTATTGTCATTTTATTATTAATATTATTATTATTATATTACTATTGTCATCGTCACTATTAATGCTTCTATTATTTTTATTGTCACAGTTATTAAATATAGTCATTATTACTATATTATTATCTATTTTTATTAACAATATTGATTGTAATATGTAAACTGTGTTGTGAACGTTAGGCTATATATCTCTCTTGTAGATTAAATCTAAGCCAATAGTTAAGTAGCTTTAAGAAAAAATTATTTTTTCTTTTTTTTTTTTTTTAGATTACTCGTGATTTATGTAATCGTATGCGCAATATGAAATGAAAATAGACGTTACTCGAATAAAACATAAACTGAATCAGTTAACGCTCTTCCTCAGAATGAAAAGTGTCACAGATAAAAAGGGTTACGGGAAGCATTGAAGTGGTCCGTGCGATATACGCGGGAAAAGTCGCGCGACGGAGGCTATTAGACTACTGCTACTACTACACTAACATACTATTACTACTCGATAGTAACTACAAATAAACAAAATAAATAAATAAATATGTGAAAATGCAATAAGTTACACACTTATACATTGTATTTATTGAGGTGGAGAAAAAAAAAAAAAAAAAAAAAAAAAACATTTCCTGTGAAAAAGACTAAGTTGTTCGTTTCGAGAATTGTTTCCGCGCAAAGTCGTTCGCCACCACTTCGAACTTAGTCATTGTGTGCTTTTAATATTTGATTTCAAAATAACAATATTAATAATAATAATAACAATAATATTAATGCGTGATTTTTCGAAAGACAAAATCAATATCTCAGTGGATTTAACGAGCGTGCCGTGATAAAATAGTACATGAGTGTATGCGTGGGATTGACAAGCGAAAGAGCGAGTGAAAAAAATTAATTAGGTAACTAAGATGTTCCAGGCGAAATGATTGCGATTTTCAACTGTTCTTCGATCCCTGTCTCTAATCACCTCACCCCTACTCCATACGTGTACGATTTATCCACCTTTTTTTTGTCATTACAAACGTACGAAACTCGACAATTGCCGAGTATAGGTACACACGAAACAAAAATAAATATATACACCCCTGACATCGTTGATACAAAGTACAAAAATAAGTAGACACTTTGCGTAGAGAGAAGGGCAACTTCAAAATGTGTAAAAATTAAGAATCTCGAGGCGACCGAGAAGGGAAGATCCGAGCAGATATGTGCTGGAGGATGCAAAGAGGTCCAAGACCCTCAACTAGTCGCACAATTGGTACGAGGTGTATAAGCGATTAGGAATTAATTACATGGATTATACGATATTGTTAGCATAACGCGAGACGCACACTTCAATGAATAAATAATCAACGAGCGGTCTTGACCATATATTATGTGCTCTTTCCCCTGCACCTCTGCTCGCGTCTTCGCTTCCATCGCTCTCCCGTGTATTACAAATGTGACTGAAAAATCAAAATTTTACATTAAAAGAGCCTTTCGCTACTTTACGTTGTTGTAATACTCTTAAAAAGCTATTCGATGGACATTTTTTTTCGCGTTCACTCGCTGACCATGTGTGTGTGTGTGTGTGAGAGAGGGGGAGGGGAGACATATAATATAATGTTAGAGTCGAAGAAACGAAGACGCCAAGACCTTACGAAAATTAAGACTGTCCCTAAGCCATAGAACTAATGATATTAAATGATGAATTGATATAAAATTCGAGTCAACGCGGCTTTCGGACCGCGATCGGAGATAAATTCTTTTTAGCGTGTTACAATGGATATTTCTATTTCTACAATTTAATCCTATTATATATAAAAACAAAAACAAAAAAAAATATTATAATGAGTAGAAACTCTTTACGAAAGTATTTATTTTTTATTTTTATTTCTATTGAAGTATACATTTGTCATGTGAATGTTGATAAAGTGTTATCGCTGAACCTCGTCGTGAGCGTATCAAGTCCAAAATATATGGCTGTCTTCTTTGTTCTTGTATATTTTTACGCACATAAATTTTTTCACTCGAACAGAAAAAAAAAAAAAAAAAAAAAAAATGTTAAACACCGACGCGATCTTCACCAACGAGGTACATTGCTTTCGTTTTGTTTGACGCTTTTTTTTCAAATTTTACCATAATTAACATTGTTATTCTCCAAAGCAAACTCCAACACAAAAAATAAACACTCATTAACAACACGAACATACACATATATACGTACATGCATCAGATCGTCAATAATAATTTCTTGCGAACATGGAAAAAATCGATAATTAAAATAAACCTCGTGTCGTGCAATCGTAGAATTAAAATAAGTTATATACGTATACAAGTTAGGATAGGTGAAAAATGCGAGAGTTTAGCCGTGAAATGTCATGGTAGATAACGAGCCTTTTTTTCAATGTCCGCACTCGAATTCCGCGACACAAAATACATACGCACACAACATACTCTTACATACACGTAAATAAGATTTAAAAAAAAAAAAAAAAAAAAATTAATTCAACCTGGAAAGGAGCGTTTTTTGTGCGCTGGAATTTTATTACCTCATTATTTCGTTTTATTTCGGGGACAGTTGAAAATCGCTGGCGAGGGTGAGAGTACGATGCTCTGACATTCTGTCCAGGAACCTCTATACAAGGGCCTTAATATACTTATTATATCATATGATAGTCGTACTTGAGAATACTGTTGCGGTTAAATAAGATTAAGAATAAAAAAGAAAGAAAAAGAAAAAAATTGATAAAAGCATCGCGTGAGTGTATTATTGGTAACAGTAATGTTGTAATAATAATAATAACAATATGATAAACCATTGCGATAG
This sequence comes from Copidosoma floridanum, assembly GCF_036245765.1. NCBI lineage: Eukaryota > Metazoa > Arthropoda > Insecta > Hymenoptera > Encyrtidae > Copidosoma > Copidosoma floridanum. The sequence goes on along the minus strand of NW_028321902.1, from coordinate 6,623,390 downwards.
TAGAATTGGAGTAGTCTTGCGAGAGAATATACGATCGGAATAATAATGGTAATAATAATGTTAAAACGGGTTGTCGATACGGCTACAACAACAATAATAATAATAATAATGATATTGTTACGCCAAAAAGAAGAAAAAAAATGAGAAAAGAGCAACGCAAGCATTTGCAATTTACACGTGCGCTTATATTCCTGCTTTTATTGAAAGACAAAGAAAACGTATCCAATGAAAATAATTTGCAAAGAGGCCTTAACTAACGCGTGAAGCGACGCTCTTTTTTTTGAACCACGATTTCGTTCATTTTTAATATTAACATCTACTAAAGTCGACAGCAAGGGCACACAATTGTTACTATTGCCGTTGTCGCCGTATCTCGATTTACTTGATTTGCGATTATTGTTTTTTTTTTTCATAGAATACGAATTACCAATTTTTATAGGGTGCTTTTTTCACTTTTATTATTATTGCTATTATTATTAATTTTATGGTTTTTATTCTTATAGCTATTATTTTGTATAAACAGCCAAGGATTTGATTTCGACAACTATATCTGATTGTGAAAAAAAAAAAAAAAAGATCTAACGTGTCGTTATCAAATGCATAGCTGTTTTTTTTAGAGATGTTTGATTGTGTTTTTCCTCGTTTTTGTTTGTTTCTTTGCTCTTATGTTTTAAGACAAAAAGTATCAAGCAGCTGTACCTAAGTAGTTTAACTATATCCTATATTATTATTAATTTTATTATTATTATTATTATATTGCTATTAATACTGTCTTTATTATTATATGATTATTATAATAAAAAAAAAATCAATAAAAAAAATTTACAAAAAACCTCACTGTGAATTCGTCAAATGTAAAACCAGACAGCAATAATATGCGACAACATTCTCCCCATCTCGATAACATTACTACTAACACAAATACAAATGAGCAAATTCACTGCTTCATTTACTTTTGAGCATAAATCAAGTGAAACACAAACCCTAGGAGCGTAAAATGATTACAATAAAAAATAAAACAAAACTATTGTTTACAATAAAATATTTTAATATGATTGTTTTTATCATCGATGCAAGTTAAAACTTGTTTGTATGAAACATCTAAAGTTTTTGAGAGTGTGAGTTTCTGTACTGTCAGGTGTAATAGAGTTTGTGTCACTAAACTGTATACTCAACGTCATAATTTTTTCAGACCACGGAGACTGTAAAATGCAATAAATAAGGTGGTATCAATAAAAAATACTAACTAAAACAGCTCATGGTGACATGATTCACACAACCGTGATAATATGTGGTGCGAATTTTTTTTTTTTTTTTTTTTTTTTTTTTTTTTTCTATCCATTTTTTATTAAGAATGTAGTTTTATTTCATTAATAATGAAACAAATATTGACCAAACAACCAAGTGTAACAGACAATACAGTGCAAATTAATTCAAAACTAGTAAAACTTACGAGAAGAAAGAAAATTAAACGTACAATGTAATTTAATTGGTCGTTGAAATGTTGAGTCAGTACGATTAAAAAATGGTAAAACCGTGGCTGTTTGGTTAAATTATAGTGTTGCAGATAAGCTTGATTAATTAAACAGTCCAATCCGACACACGTGGATAGTGTCCTTAACAAATTAAAGACTAAATTAACAGAATTAGGTAAAATTATATAACTGGATGATAGTGTTTAATATCAATCCACGAAATTCAATTATTAATGTTTAGTGTATTGTAAAAGATGCTATATTTACAAAATTTATAAGAAACGGAAACTATATTGAACTTAATTGTAAGATTCGTCGCTGAAAGCGGATTTTTTTTTTTTTTTAATTTATAAAAATTTATTTTAAAAATGAATGTACATCAAAATTAATCGATTAATCATGAGATCTGCCGTGAGTACTCAATATTTTTCTGCACTGTCGTTTCAAGTGAAATGATTACAAATTTCGTTTTATCAGTAAAATACATTATTTTGTAGACACTCCATCGTCTTTTATAGATGTTTCAGCTTTTCTTCAAGTAATTGGAACAAAAAACGTTGTGTGATATCAAAAGACTAACTTCAGATTCTCGAATGTTTTTCAAGATTTTTTACAAATTTTCAAACGTACGTGACATAAAATAATAGTACGGGAAAAATGGACTCGCTTCACTGCACCTACGAAAGAAAAAACAAGTTTCTTGGCTTGTTTCACTTGAAGCGTCAGAACTGCAGTACCAAGAGTATAAATATTGATTACTTGCGGAGTGCCTCGCGACCCGCAGTGAGTGAAAAGGTGGGCATACTTGTGATATTAAACATAATTTTCGTGTGAACGAAGGAGCTGAGAACAAAAATTTTACCACACCTTTATAGGATCTTCGTGTAACTTCTCTCTTTTATTAATTTGTCAATTTTTTATGAATGTATGTTAATGCATACACACACTCTGCACGTTTTGATGCAAACCAAAGTCGTATACACAAAAAAAAATATGCGTCACTTCCTGTCCGAAGCTATACAACTTTTCAATATATTCGAAGCGTGTAGATGTACGTACATAGCCAATGTGTGTTGTATACACTTCCAAAGTACGAAAGAAAGGAACACCTTTGGTTTTGGCTTTGTGCTCTGACCTACTCCGTCAAAAGATGTAAGAGACCATTAATTTATCGTCGTCCTTGATCATCAATTAATTTTAATAGTGTGAAAAAAAAAAAAGTGAAGATGACCACTCGAAGCAACACATACGTATTTATGCATATAACAATACTTACGTACACGTAAACATAATATACGCATGTCTCGCATTGCCCTTTACTCGTAAAGTTAATAAAATAATACACGATCAAGAATTAATGTAAAAGTAATCGTAAACTATGCAAGAAAAATACCGTTTACGCAATTATAAACATATACATATATACAAAATAACGTTTTAGAGATTAAGATGGATAATTTTTAAGGGTTAAGAATAAATGAATAAATAAAAAAAAATCATATATTCTATTAACACATATACTTAAAACGATTATATTTAAAAAAAAATTATGATAAGTATGCGAACGTAAAGCAGCGTCAACAAACTTGAAAATGAAAAGAAAATAAAATGAAAAAAAAAAAAAAAAACAATTATGAATAACATTATATTGAATAAGAGATATACATAGGTAAATATATTTTTGGTCGTAGAGAATATACACGTGTAAGATTTAGCTTTTAAGGGTTCACGCGCATTGAAAGATACTGTCTGTGAGTTTTCGATATACACACATTTATATTATATAAACATATGATATAAAACATGAGTATATATACATATATATTATAATAATTATTATTATGATAATCGTAGACGATAAATGTGAATATTATTACATACATAATGTGTATGTATTATCTGACGGCGTGAGAGATAATACACGTGTGTGTGATGAATAGTTAAAGTATTTTAAGAGAAAAAAAACGAGTGTTTGCAAATAAAGTAGGTTAAAAGAAAAAAAAAAAAAAAAAAAAAAAAAAAAAAAACACGAAATAACCACAAATGTTGTTATACTAATTGTGTCAATTCAACTTTTGTCAGTTGAATTTCGATAAGTGTTGCACAGTCAGTGTATTAATCTCGGATATGTGATTATTTCTAAACTTGTCTTTTTGAGCTTAAATTGAAGCCAAAAGGTATAACGGAAGGCAACGCATTAAATCATCTAATCCGAGATAAATTTAAAAAAAAGGTGGAAATCCGGGAAATATTTAGTAAAAATAAAGTGAGAAAGTGATAAATGTTATCGCTTTTTCTACGTAGAAAATTGAAGTGTTGAAGAATAAAGTGATTACAATGACAAATGCATAATATACCTATGCATTGCATGACTAATAAGTAAATGTCTATGTGTCTGTATGTTTATTAAAAAAAAAAAAATAGGCAAAAAAATGTACGTTCCCTTTAGACTATTAAGTAGCTGAAGAAAAAAAAAGACTACAGCCAAGCTATGATTGACTTCAAAAAAAGTGAATTCAATGAGATACATTAAAAAAAACTTATCAGTGTGTTCGAAAAATTTGAGTGCGATTTGGAATGCTCCAGTGCGGGTGTCGAAAATCGAAGGAAAAGAACAATAAAAGAAATAAAGGGAGTGTCGAAATAAATCAGAAAAAAAATATTTGAAGAAGACGAGGAGCTGCAGTTGAGAAAGAAAAATAGTTAAAGGCCTCTAATATATGCCATGTGATTTAATTGTGCCATTTGTGTGCCCGCGCTCGTGTCACACGGCGATTCACGAGAATCAAATTTTTCCATGTGTGCATTAATTCGGTGATTAAAAAAAAAATTAAATTATAGCGCTTTATGATGCGCGAATCCTAAACGGAAATAAAAAAAAAAAGTTTTAAAAAAACAAACAAACGAACATTAGTGAAAAATAAATAAATTAATGAAAACGAATACAACCGTTAATTTGTAACGGGGAGGACTCGAGGGAAGATCGAGCTTCGAACACAGTGCAATCGTTAAATTTTATCGACGTCGCTTTTAAATGATAAGCTTAAAAAAAGGGTAAAATTTTTGCGAATCTTGAACAGTTGGCTGATGAGGAAAATCTCAAAGCTGGATGTTGTATCAATAATGGCATATCAATATTGAGGAGAGGAAACGATGGGAGGAATATCGACGGAGGACGAAAAATAAATTTAAAAAAGTTCGATGATGTGCGAATAAGCATACAGACAAGCAAAACAAAACAAGATGCGAAATACAAGTGTCGATGATCCTTGCAATACATAATATTAATCGTACCTAATAGCGTATGATTGAACAAGTTACCAAATTTATACGATTTGTGAAAAACGACAATTACAACCTGGGTATCGTAAAGATTTGAAGTAACGATCTGCATTATCTCAAAAGGAATATTTAGTGCTCGCGTGAGGCAAAAATCTTTCGATCACGTGTATTCATGTATGTCTGCCTGACTTGTACGCTCTATAATATTTTATTACGTGACTTTATCGATGGTGTATGATAATCAAATTGTCCCGAAAATACATCTTTTTCGTTTTTTCGTCCGGAGTTCACGTCATATTCAAAGTATATTTCGATATCAAAAGTAATAATCATGCAATCAAGGTTTTTATACAAAAACAAGGAAAAAAAAACAAAAAAACAAAAAAAAAAAAAAAACAGATAATTCTTTCGTCTTGAAGCAAAAGAAAATTCATCTGGATGATACAGTTGTAAGTGAAAAGGGGGACACGCGAATCATCAAAAACACCATACGCTTAATTTTTTTTTCAACGGCAATTGTGTCACATATCGGGAAATTGAAAAGTCGATCTTTTCTGAACAATTGTTTATGGTACAAAAATGACAAAACGACTGCAACGGGTTATTTTGTAAGCCCCGAAGCGACGCCAAGGTAATAAAAAAAAAATAAAAAAAATAAATATAGTTTGTTCTCGCACGATGGAAGCACAAGTGAATTTTTTTGCATCTCAGGCCAACTATGAAATGTGCATTACACGTAAGAAATAAAAAGTGTATTTAATTAATCGGTTAACGAACATAAGTATGTGTACAGCTATGTATTTAAATCCTTAAATTTTCATCATCAACATTACATCAGTTGATTTCCTGTAATCAATTAAATGATACGCAAAGCAGTCGCATGATTTCAACGAACAATTTTTTTCCATTTTCGATGACTGTGATCAAGATGTATAGATGTTCACGATTTTTGTCCCATTGATGCACAGCTGTGGATAACTGATGTATATCCTTGTTGTTGGTTTTTCTTGTTCACCAAATACATTTCTAAAAATAAAGAAAAAAAAAAATATATGTATATTTCAACAATACGAATGCTAGTAGCAAGTGTACCAATCAAAACGTTTCGAGTTTGTGGAAAACGAGAAACTCGTAGGACTCTACTACTCGTATTTAAATAAATTAAACTGGACCCGAGGCTATCGAATGCATGAAGAATAAGCGAGACGACTCGCAACCTATTTCAAACAGATATCTCTTTACCAAACAACGATTTGTATGAACGTCAGCGTGTATAGTCATACAGTATTTCTCTATGTGTCTGTGTCTGTGTGTTTGATACGAACCAACTTACCTATATACATAAATGCAGTGCTTGATTCGAACGAAGTATAATGATGACTCCCTCCTTAGAGAGAAGAGGAAATTGTGACTTTATTTTAGAGACAAATTTTTGTATTTTGTTAGCTATTTTTCACTAAAACCTTTTTTTAATTTTTTTTTTTTTTTTTTATAAAACCTACACAAGTGTAATTCGTATCCATGTATACATGTCCACTTCCATTTTTATTCACAACAGTACGCATTGTGCCTAAAATCGAAAATCAAGAGAACTATTGAGAGTTTTGTAGAGAGGAATCGTTCAAATAATAATAGTTGGAGGATTTCGTTTGAAAAAAAAAAAAATTTAATTGCACGTATGACCAAAATTTAAATTTACCATGTGATAAGTATAAGGGGAATCACTGCAATTAAGTGTACGAATTGATAATGGTCTCGGTGGTTTTATTGCAAAAAAAAGTATCGAGACATCGCGTGGATTTTAAACTTTCGAGCTGTGATGGTATTTTGAAAAAAAAAAAAAAATGCATTTGAATGATTGAAAAAAATTATCAATAAGAATATTATAACGATTGGCTACAAAATATCGCTCTTCCAATTTTTTCGAATCTCCGATCGTTGCCATTGAGATGCCGATAAAATGAATGTTAATCAAAATTAAGTACTTAAAAATATTTGAATTTCACGTGCAATTTCAATGTTGTGAACTGAAAGTTGTAATAATTCGAATGTTGTTCATATCTAAAAGTACTCGTTGGTGACGAGGACGTAAATCGATCGATGGAAATTATTGCAAGCATCGATTACATCGACGAAAAATTTCAATTGCAGCGAAAATTTTATTGTTTCGAAATACATATATTTATCAATGTTATTTATTAATTAAAATTTTAAATATCAAAATCTTAAGTCTAATTATTGATCATATTAAGACGAATCGTTTGTAATTATTTTTCCAAATATCTGGCTTATATATGTCATTGATGTATTTTAAGTGAATTCTGTAAGCTAATTATAAGACTGATGGCTCAATGTTGTTGAAACTTACGTTGCTCGTGTAAAGAGAGAAAAAATTTCCACTACACGTGTCCCAATCCGTCGTATCAAGGGTAAAAGAAAATTGATGCGCAAGATGAAAGATATTATCATACTACAATATATGTATAATTATCTTAGTACGTAATAAGCATATTGAAACAAGTAAAAATTATTCTTTAGGATTTACTCGGGTTTTTTTTATTACTTTGAAATACACTATTGTACTACAGGCTATTTAGTCTTTGCGTGCATTTTTTCTAAACGCGCAAGTGATAAAAAAAACAAAATAATAAAAAAAAAAATACACAAGAACTGCGGTGCTGTACGAAAAAAAAAACAAAAAAAAAAAAACTCACTAAAAGCGATAAAATAATAATAAGGATTGAAAACGATTTTTCAATCAGTGTAAGCCTTACACAATTTTATCTACATCAATTACTATTTTAATCGAAAAAAAATCAACAGTACAATCGGATACAATTGATGATTAACTGTGATCCGTACAACTTGAAGGAAATAAGAAAATTAAAAGCGATAATCATCGATTGTTCCGATGAAATTTATATGATGAACTATTGACAAAATAAAAGGCTGGTCGACCAAGTTCCTTCGACCCCCTAAATGTGTAGTGCCATTGTTTGTTACCACAAAGACGTCGTTTCTTCACGTTTCATTGTATAGTGTTTTTAGAGGGCTGTAATTTTAATAATGCAAAATTTGAAAAAAGCGAAAAAAAAAAAAAAATAAAATAAACACTTGATGTGCATTTAAATGCGACGATATCCAAGAGCTCATTGTGATTAAATTGACAATTAAAACGTGCGATTCCCTCCCTCCGAGCGCGTGTAAGTAGCAACAAAAAATCGAACGAGTGTGAAAAAAAAAAAAAATCAAATAAAATTACGTCAGAGCAAGAAAAAACAAAGAAGCGCGGCGGAACGAAGGGAAAAGGTATAATGTATATTTTCTAGGATTTAGTGAGTAAAAGAAAAATTTTTTAAAATGTTAGCGGACCAGATCGACGTGGTAGATTCGCACAATAAGTCTTTTGAAACATTTGCTACATTCGGTTTCTCAAAATATACAGAGAAAAAAAAAAAAATTAAAACAATAATTGTAATCAACTGAGAGAAATTGAAATAGCCACAAATAATATAACAAATGTACTAATAATCCGTATAAACTTTTTTCTTTTTGAGATGCGTATTATAAATTGTAAGTCGATCGTTGATGAGGGGACACAATATTAAAGCTACAAAAGTATCGCTGACGATAAAAAAAAAAAAAAAGGTTATTTCTCTTCCTCCCGTTGGCCTTTCTTTCCTCTTGCCGAAAAATCAAATTGTACAAGGCAACGCTGCTCGACTCTAACGTAATACCCACAATACACGTACTGTACTCGTATACATTCGTTAAAAAAAAAAAAAAAAAAAAAAGACAAGAAAAGAAAAAAAAATAAGGTCGTAAGCGTCACTGCACGCTGACATCAATCCCGATGAATTTTTTTTTTTTTTCGCGAATACACAAACGGTCGTTCCTCGACAAAAGTACTGCGGAAGCCTTTTGAACGCATAAGTAAGCATATATTATATATATTATTATAACATAGGAAACCAGTTGAAAGCAGAATAATTATGATAAGCAAAAAAAGTGCTTTTACGAAAATAATAAATAATACTGTCACGGTGTAATAATCAACGCTCGCGAGGGTGTTTGAGAAAAAAGTAAACAAATAGAATTTAAACGAACGGTTGATTGGATTTTCAAAGTAGCTAATGTCTGTACCGTGTGAAGGCCAATTGACTTTTTTTTTTTTTTCTATACTTTAAAGATTATAATTAATGATTTTTTGTAAAAATGGAAAGAGTAGTGTAATGTTTACCAAAACCCAACCATTGATTTTTTGTTTGTATTTTGTTAAAAAAATATATATATATATTTGTATCACATTGTATAGCAATGAATATGGCGTGAGAGCATTATGGAATTGTGTGAGAGAGACTATGCAGAGTTTGTTGATCGGTACTAAAGTAAAGTAAAAATAATAGTAAACAATTACAAGGCGAAATCGACGATGTAACGTCAGGGTATAACGATACCCCGTCGATTGTCGTCGTTTGCACAATCGGCCGTGAGAATAGGTATTTAAATGCGAAACTCCAAAATCGAGAATCGAGAGGGTCACTGAGTGCATTATTTACGTAACTAAGATAGTTAAAGCAAAACAAACAAACAAACAAACAAAATTAACTTTGTCCTCTTGAAAATCAAGAACTAAGGGATGCGCGGTGTATTATTAAATATAAATTGTAATGCTATTGAAGAAGAAAGTACTTAAATAAAAGAAAAATAAAAATAAAACAAAAACTAGCTATCGTGCGATAATCAAACAAGTGCCACTTTCCAAGGATTTTGGAGTTCGCGCATTAGTTAAAGGTGTATAAATGTGCATGTGTGTGCATGCGTGTGACGAAAGGGATGATGTGTGTTTACGAAGCTGGTCAACTTTGACGACGAAAATTTTGTGTCCGATGACTTTCAACAAAAAAAAAAAAAAAAAAAAATCAATAAAACAAAATAAAATAAAAAGTAAAAAAAAAGGCGATTATAGCGATAAGCGCGAGATTAAGATATTAGAATTAATGATGACAAAGAAAAAAACGTGAGGGTCACGGCGAGACAATGATTGCAAATTATAGTAATAACTAAGTAAGAGTATAGGTATTAACGAGCATTAAGTACATTGATATTAAAAATAATTTACATATATGAATATGAAAAAAAAAAGTATATATATATGAATATATATATATATATATATATATATATATATATTACGTATTACGCGATAACTATTATTATGTAATTATTACTAACACTCTAATGATATTACATTGTAACTAGAGAACGATTAATTAATAAAGGTTGTCCTATATGTCAGTGGTGTTTTTCTTTGCATTACCTTGAAAATTTTCCACATTAAGAAATCCTTCAATTTTTGTCACAACTCACATTATAATTTATGTTCAATTAAGTATATAATATGTTTATGGTATAAATTTTTATTGCGTTGAGAATTTTATTTTGAATTTCGCGCATTAACGCCGAGAGAGAGACACATGATGTGTAATTGCTTCGATACACGCAATAGTTCGAGATTTACCGTCACACAACACCAAACTTGTGACGAAAACGTAACAGAAAGATAACTTTTTGATGTTCAAAGGTATAATGTGACAGTAAATCTCGAATGCTATTGCGTATCGAAGAATTCAATAATCAGCCCTCTCGTGAATTCCGAACGTCATCAAAGGTAAACACTTTTGTTTTGCTCCGTTTTTGCGCAAGACTCTATGTATAAAAATAGTGGCACAAATATTTCCAAGATACTTCAACTACGAAGGAATCGTCATTACAGCACTACTTTTTAAAGAATAATTTAAAAAATCAAAGTTTTCTAGTAAGTACTTTGAGAGAGTCGTTTGATCCTTACATCAGTTTTCTAACCTCAAATTAGACAAAGTTGCAATGTTTCTTGTAACAAAATGCCCAGTATGTCTGGAGTAATGTTGTTGAATGTTTTTCAAGGTCATACTTTCGACATGGTCTGCGAAAAGTGTGAAGAGAAGCTTGGAAAGGTCATTACACCAGATCCATGGAAAGCTGGTGCCAGGAACACGGTAGAAAGCGGAGGTCGTAAGGTAGGAGAAAACAAAGCGTTAACTGGAGGTAAAAACAGATTCAATCCCTATACATCCAAATTTGGAATATGCAGAATATGTCGCTCGAAAGTTCATCAACCTGGGGCTCACTACTGTCAGCCGTGTGCTTACAAAAAGGCTATCTGTGCTTTATGCGGTAAAAAACTTATGAGCACCAAGAATTACAGACAATCAGCTACGTAAACACTTTGTTTTGGTAAAATGTGGCTTTTCCGCTTTATGATTGGAACTGTTGTTACAATTGTCTTATAAAAATCTATTCATTATTATTGAGTTAAGCCTCAAGTCGATGCAATACGATATAATGAGAGATTTGATGAATTTTAAAGTACATGTGTAAGAATACATGGATGACTTTATCATAAAAATGTAGATATATTTTTTTAGGTGAAACAGTTTTAAAATAAATCTTTATCTAAAACATTTTCCTTTTTAATTTTACGTACAATCAGCAAAAAGATTTAATAAATTTACCTAAAGTATGAAAAGAGAGAAATTTATAATGGATTAAAAAACGCTGAATTACCAAGAATAAGTTTCTTAGGCTCAATACGCAAATCAAAACGCAAATGCGTCTTACAGTTTTTGTAAAGGTGAAAAGTCCTTAGTGAAGTAATTATTTTGATTTCAACATAAACTAATCGTAATCTGGGTTGGTCCGTATTTGTACGTTATCAAGACTCAAATTATATATTTTACGATCTAATATCTTACGTATTGATTTTTAATGGTGCCTTAGGACCAAAATTGTTCAGCAAAATTAATCTGCTTGTTCTAGTTACATAAGCCTTATGAATGTATGTGATGATTGAATGAAAAGGAATGGAAACATCTAGTGTGAGTGAATTTCGACTATGGTAAACAATTTTATTTATTTGTTACATAAATGACTATCTTCCAATAAAATGAGTGTATTGATCATGTATGTACATGCATACATACACGTATAATTATTTATGTAGACTAAAATGTACAATACAAAAAAGTGTCAATAATAACAACTCTCATACTTGATAAATGGATCTTGACAAGCACCATTTTGTATAAATCTACGATACTTCATCTTAGTTACATATAATATGTGTTTGTGGCACCAACTTTTTTTTTTTTTTTTTTTTTTTTTATAAAAAATATACACACCAACAATTGAGTAAAAACATACAATGGACTATTAAAAAAAAAAAAAAAATAACTTATTGTACAAATGATTGTTAAGTATTACCCGATGCGTTTGAATGTATTTAAAATGTACTAAAACTATATAAATATACTACTGAGGAAATTACCTACGTTAAATATCATCCAAAAATAACATCCAACAGATTACTTACAAAAATAATAAGAATTTCAATAATCATATTAAAATGGTGTTAAATTTTTTTTGTTTATTGTTAAATTTCATTTACAACGATTATTTGTAATGATCATCGTACATATCGTTTTTAAAAGATTGCGTGAACAATTGGTGTTTATAAATTAATAAAAAATACATTTTTATCTTTCTTACTTTATCGCTTATTGTCATTATAATAACAGAGAAAGTTTTTAATACCTGCCTATACGTATTGCTACTAACAAATCGCCACTGGGACGGCGCAAGCATCGATCGTCCATACGTTATTATTGCTTGTGTCGATTCCAATTGAATCTTCATAAATCACGAGCATAAAAAAAATTTCTTAAATCGTAAATAATCCTCTTTGATTTCACTTTCATCACTTGATTCAAATCAACCATTCAGTACACATAAAAAATGGTCAATACATTGCGCGGTGCGCGTCAGTCAATCAAACTTTGTCGGTTAATTCGAGAATCGAGGATGCGGTTAACAAACAAAAAAAAATCTATATTTCTATGAATTATGCCTTTAAAGGACAATTTGCATATATTCCCATATATTATATACGAATGTTGTAATCACACAGGCCCTAAGTCACGACGATAACGTGCAAGACACAACTTTTCGGCACACGTCTATTTTCGTGTGATTATCCTGATCATCATAAACAAATCTCTATATGCGTATGCATATTATAATAATAATAATAATAATAATAAAGACTTTACCTTCGGCCCACCTCTCACTATGGCACTGGTACTCTCTAAATCTGGAAGAGCGGGAAGACGAGAGAAAATTCATTATTTTCCAGAGCCTTTTCAGATTCAGAGAGGACGCTTTTGATCCGATCGTAAACTACACAATGCATACAATGTTACTTTATGTATGTATAAGTAAACTACAAGGTATATCCACTGGGTGGGTTTTTTTTTTTTTTTTTTTTTTTTTTTTTATTTTTTTTTTTTTTTTTTTTCGGTGAATTTTGTTCAGAGTACGATACGTCGTAAATGACTGACTTACGAAAAGTAAAAATTCCGAAATGACATTGTAACGGTACATATACAACTTGCCGAAATTTTGACCTTTCGTTTATAAGTACCAATCGTACTCGGAACGAAATGATCCCGTTTTCATTGACCAAAGACCGGCTTTTTCTAGCAAACAATCGTTACCACAGCGACTCTTGGACACGACACATCAATATCCGGCAGTTCACGTCGTTGTGTTTACATCGCGCACTAAAAAAGAAGAAGAGTCGCTTCACTTGTGCCCGGCTCTGTTGTCCCAGGGGTTGATCTCCACCTGTTCGGCGTCCTCATCCTTGGCCGGGAACCTCCTCGCCGATTCCTCCGATAGGTACACGACCTGCCTGCCCCCGTCCACGGTGGCCCCCTCGGACGCGACGCTCCTCGCCGAGCCGAACCTCGCGGTGGCGTCGGAGCGCCTCGGGGGCACCGGTGGCTTCACCCCGGGAGGCAATTTCCCGTTGGAGTTGAGAGTGACCTTTGTCGTGCCGGCCGGCTTGCTGCCCCCCTCCATGATGGCGATGATCTCCTCGTTCTCGCTGAGCAGCTCCTCCACGGCCGGGACCGTGATCTCGGTGACGTAGGCCATCCTCGGGGCACCGTCCTCGCTCGAGACGCTCACGCGAGCCACCACTACCTCCCCCTCCTCTTCCTTGGTGTCGGCTACGCTGATGATCGGCTTGGCAAAGTGCGTCTCGAACGAGTGACTCCCCTCCTTGTCGCCCTCCTCCTCCTCCACTCGTATGGTCTGCCGGTACGACGGCTCGTCCTCGGCTTCCTCCCTCCTGGTGCACTCGGCCACGTGTCTTTCGTGCCGGTGCTCGCACCCCGGGCACCCCAAGCTCCGCGTCTCTTTGGTCACCGGCTCCTCCACCACCTCCTCCCTACCAATGTAGAGCTCCTCCTCTGGCTTTGGGCTGTCCCTCGCCATCGCGTCAAAGTACCGGATGACCCTTTCGACGTCCTCGGTCGACACCTTGTGCTCATCCAGGGGCTCCTCGACCACCACCACCACCGGCTCGTCGTCGTCGCTGTAGTCCGGCGGTGGGTGCTCCTTGAGGAACTCGGCCTCGACCGCCTCGGGACTCGGGGACTTGACGACGCGGCCTCTGTCGTCGGCCAGCCGCGCCAGGGCGTTGTCCTCCTCCGGGTCGAAGAGCCGCTCCGCCCTGATAAAGTCGTGGGTGAGCTGCCTCGTCAGCGGCAGGTTGTACAACTCGGCCTTGTCGGGAGCGGGCGAGTCGTCGGCTCTGATGGCGTCCTCGAGGGTGCCCCACTCGCTCGATTTTTTTAACTTGCTGCTGCCAACCTCGCCCGGCTCGCCCGCCACCTCGGCCTGGCTCTGGAGCTGCGGGCTGGGCTGCTTGGCCCGCCTCTTCGAGCCCGCCCCCTTCTCGCCCGTCATGTCCAGGCTCTGGGCCCGCTCCAGGGTCCCCGGCGACGCCCGGCTCTCGTACTTGGACAGGTCGCCCAAGCTCGCCGCCTTCCGGTACACGCTGTCCGCGTCCTCGTCCGGGGCGTCGTGGACCGTCACGTCGGCCGAATCCACGTGCCCCGTGCTCTTTGGGACCTCGGTCACTACACCCACCGACACCTTCTCCTGGGAAAAAAGGCCAAAAAAGCACATACAGCTCAGACTCTTTAACGCATATTGTATATATACCCCTGGAACTCACCTCCATCGGTTCCTCCTTGCCGGTTTCCCCGTCGCTCGAGTTTGTCCTGGCCGGTGGAGCCGGCGCCTTCCTCTTGCCGCTCGTCTTTTTGGTCACCCCGGCGGGTGGGTCCTCCAGCTCCGTGGACGACTCGGTCGAGCGCTGTCTCTGGGTGGGCTCCGCGCCCTTGCGGTTCCTCCGCGCCGCCATCCCCGCGTTGTGGACCTCCGTCGGCACCTGCAGCCACAAACCTTTGCTCAGCCACGCCCGGTATACATATATATATATATTTTTTTTTTTTTTTTTTTATATTATAGTGCTCTACGTCCGGCTCCTTTTTAATAAGGGCACTACTATGGGCACTTAGCACTTTGGAGAAGGAAGGGAAGAGGGATGGGAGGCCCCCCATTACTGGGAGGGGGGTAGGGGGAAATTAGGCAATTATGCTACGAGAAGGTCGCCTAAACCCTCCTCGAGGAGCATTGCGTGGTGAAAAAGCACATGTGAAAGACACAGAGGTACTTGCCCGAAAAAGTCGCACTGGCCGGGAATTGAACCACGGTCTCCCGCGTGCCAATACACGACCTAGCCGACCGAGCCACCGCGCGCTCATACATATATATATATATAAAACACACGATTGACTCACCTCGGTGTTGTCGGAGACACGGTCGGGCACGTCGATGCCGTTGGCGTCCGGTGGCACGACGAGGACGACCGACGGCTCGGCGCTGGGGTTGGTCTTGTCGAGTTTCCTCGAGTGGTGTCTCTCGAGGTTGGTGTTGTGCTCGTTTTGGTTCTCCACGCGGTGGATGGCCGTGGGGTCGAGGGCCGGGAGCACCTTGACGCCGTACTTGGTGT
Organism: Copidosoma floridanum; assembly: GCF_036245765.1. Lineage (NCBI taxonomy): Eukaryota > Metazoa > Arthropoda > Insecta > Hymenoptera > Encyrtidae > Copidosoma > Copidosoma floridanum. The sequence goes on along the minus strand of NW_028321902.1, from coordinate 6,607,673 downwards.
ACTGGTTGGTGGGGGGTGAGCGGCCGAGTGGTTGCTCGGTGGACTTGGGGGACTTGGCGACCGGGTGGTGGGACGAGTCGTTGGGGTCGTGGAGCCGTTTGGGGGCGACGCCGTTGGCGGCGTGCTTGCCGGTCCAGGTGGTCGGGCGTTGCTGGTGGAAGAGCTCGGGTATCGACTGGCTGCGGTAGAGCGGGTGGTACAGGTGGCGCGCGCTCGGGCCGACGCTGCGCTTCAGGAGGCTCGTGGGCTTCGTGGTCGCGTCCCCGCCGCTCTCCACCGCGATTTCCACGTCGTAGGGCGACGCGTAGCTCAGGATCGTCAGGGCGTCCTCGTACACCATCGACCGGAAGCTTATCGTCACGCTCGTTATCCGGTCACCTGGAATATATATACACGTATTATTCTTTTTCATCTCGTGGAAGATTTTTCGCGGTGTATGAAGCGCGAGCGGATAAGATACAAGGCGCTCGTTAGAGCTCGATTTTTAACCACAGAGATTACGTGTACACATTTTTTTTCCTCCAAAGTTTAATCGTAGAAACGATATAAGTATATAGATACCCCTGGCAAACAAAAGTACGCGCATCAACGGTAAATCTACGGGTGACTGTCGCGTCCTTCTGAATCGTCTTTCGAAATGTTTATCAGTGATCCAATCAGGGGGAGATATCTTAATCGTGTGGCCTATATAAATATTATTTCAGGTGCCACCAACAGTTACATTAGCGAAACTTTGATTAATATAACGGATGTGTATAGCGAATGTATTACTGCTGAGTAGTTCGTATAGATAAAAATAATCAATTATCAGAGGTAAAAAAATCTCAACTGTGACCTTATGTACTAAAAAAGTAAAATTTATACTATGTATACGAAAAAATGTGCCCATTTTGTACTTGTAACTACATTTAAGTTGTAACTATAGGTAATGAGAGGGAAAAAAGTCATGCCTGGATGAATGCGTCCGGACTCGGAGGCGGGTCCGCGGTGCAGCAGGTCCTTGACGAATATACCCTCGCGCATGTTGCCGCACACGTTGAACCCGAGCCCGGTGAAGTCGCGGCTGCGCAGCGCCACCACGTTCACCATTTTGGCCTTTTTTTTTGCAACAGACAAACATTTTTATTTCATCGCAACTCAAGATTTGTTTGTTTGTTTTTGATGATGTAAAAAAAAAAAAACACACCCCAAGGCACGAGTCGTCGAGGTTGCGCCTCTTGTCGAGCCTGCCAAAATTGGACCACGGAGTCGACCACCTGTGGTTGGCATCCTTGGGTGACTTTGGCGCGGCGTTGGTAGTCAACGGGGTCGTCACCGGGGTCGTCGCATTGGTCTCCGAGCGCAGCGTCAGAGACACGGACCGCTCGAGGCTTCGTTTGCCGGCCGCCGGCGTGCAGTCCTTGAAGCACGGGTTGTCGAACGCGTAGGCCTCGTCGACGATCTCCGGGTCCGTCACCAGGACGAGGTGCTTTCCTGTTGGGTAGAAAAGAAAAAATTGAAAAATCGCTCGAGTCGATGATTGCAGATCGGCGCGTGACGGGGTTACAATAGAGAGAGAGAACGGAAGCATTATATATACATACACCGACCGGCAGGAAGGAAACGCCGCGCGGTCACGTATATGTACCGTATAATATACGTTTGATTCGCGAATACGTGAGTCTCGGTTCAACGGGTTAACGAACCCCTTCCCTATACACGGTACATCACTTTGAAATAACGTGGCTTTTCCGACGATTACGCGAGAAGGTAATGATGAGGGTATATATATATATATATATCATAGACTAGTCCTTTTACACTTTTTGGAGCGTGAACGCGAAATTCTTTATCTGTACCCTGGGAGTCGGAGGGTACAGGGGAGGGGAAATTCTTGAAAAACATTTAGCGCAAGGGTGTATAGAAGGGGGTAGGGTATGGCCGAATGAGTCGCTCGAGAATTTGTATTAGTCGATCTGACCTCGGGTAAGTATATAATCCGAACAGAAATGAAAGTCGGTTGCCTCTCTAGTTCATGAGGCCCTACTTAGGGCACAAGTAGGCGCGTCAGGGGGTGTGCGTGAGGTACTCATTAGGCAGCCTACATAACCTTACTTTATCTTACTTCTCGAATAGTACATACAGTTATATCAGCTACAGTTGCAGTGTAAACTGTAGCGTAAAATTACACACAGGTATACAAGTTACAAGTGTCTTTCATTGAGTCCTATACAAATGATTAATGAGTATTCTTATGCATATATGAGACTGACAAAATTAATAAATTTGTTTCCAACTAAACAAAGTTTCTCAAAGTACTGAATTAGAAATAATAATTGGTGCTTCAAAAAATTTCAATGAAAACTATTTAAAAACCGTACTAAGATCATGAAATTTAACATTTAACAGCTTGTACACTGTCATTTAGATGTGCACCGTCAAATCAAGTTCATCTATCATTTAATTGAATCAATATGTTTGAAAAAAAAGTAAACTGCAGTGTGAGCATGTAATTTGTATTAGTTCCTTAGTGATTATTTAATAGTTCCTCAGAATTAACTCACGAATCACATGTTCATATTGTAAACTTGATATCAATTGTGAATGAGATATTTTTAAGGTGACTTATCTTAGGGTTATATTTTTGTAACTACACGTGATCAACAATGCCGTGATGAAAAATTTTCATGAAGTAATTAAATATGATTCGTTTGAAATGAAGCATGACTTTTGTTCAATTATAATACAATGTGTATTCTCATATGTACATATCTACATTTATCGATTGAAAGGTGGTTATGTTACGTCAATGGAGGCAGCCCAGCCTACTAGGCCTACCAAACGCCACCTGACGCTGCCAACGTAGGACCTCAGTTGGCAAGAGAGGCAGCCTAAGTAGGCCCTACTGATCACCTACTTACAATTTCCGTTCGGGTAGTTTCGAGGTATAAGAGAGAGAGAGAGAGAGAAAAAGCAGCTGGATTCTTACATACATATATGTGCAACGCCTGTGTGTGTGTGTGTGTGCACGTGCGTGCGCGCGAAGGAGAGACAGGTATAATCCTATATACGCCAATGGGCGCATACCACGGGCGCCAAGGTGATCTGCCTTGCCTTCTTTTCTCTCCCCTCCTCTCTATATCGCTGCACTACTGCTCCTTTTTTTTTTTTTTTTTTTTTTTGTTCATCCTGTGTGCAGCTCCCGGCTCTCCGACGCTATGTGTGTACCTATGCGTGCAGGTAAAAATCGGCGAGCGAAGATAAACAGAGGGACGGGGAAAAATTGATTTCTCGGGGTTTTTGATCCTTTGGTTATTGCGGGTTGAGGAGAGTTTTTATTTATTTATTTTTTTTTGTACAGGCAACCAGTGAGTTTCATCAAATGGATGAAAATCGGGGATATGTGTACATAGTTTCGACAACTATAGTTAATCAGATGTAGGAAATTCAATTATTTGCCTCCTTTTTTTATGTTTTTAGCAAAATTGTGGTCGAGGGATAGTTCTGGGATACGACGTGCTCTTATACACCCACTTTTGTTCCTTCGCGTGTCGACATACAATGAAGCTCGCTACAGAAGATTTAAGGAAAACAATAAAATCCTTGAATTCGATACAAAAAAAGGATTAGCAAATAACTGAAACTTATAAATTTATCTGATTAAGGTAACATAAGCTCTGCTGTATGGAGGCGTTGCTGTTTAGTTTGTACTCGTGCAGTAAGTATTACACGAGCCTCAAAACTACATACCTAAGAACTCATGATGAGGTACTTGTGTTGTGTAAAAAGTGCAGAAAAGACACTTGCCGAACAACATCACTTGGTTCTATATAATTTTACTTTTTGTGTCAAAGGCCCTTTTTTTTACAAGAGTCACATGGGTTAATCTCGGAAATGCGATACCTATGCAAGCCTCTAATTGAAAAAAAAAAAAAAAAAAAAAAAAAAAAAAAGAAAGAAATTTTGTTCGAAACGAGGTTAGCCATTCGTCTTTTTCAATCAATTAAACACCACATCTACATCTGCATGTATAAAAATAAGTAAAAATCACCCTCGGACTCGATTTACCAAAGCCCTCCCCTAAACTTCCGCCCATATACGCATCCATTGCGTCCCAAAATCTCCCAGCATCGGAGATATATAAATATGTGCACAACAGCATCGCCAGAGCAAGGATCCCCGCTCTCTCCACCGAAATCCAGATTTCGGCCGGTTCTCTCCCTCCGTGTATACACACAATGCACCCCATACACACACATATATATTATATACGCAGAGCCGCAACAACCGACCTTCTTCTTCTTCTTCTTCTTCCACTCTCTGTCATTACTTATTTTTCCCTTTTTTTTCTTTCCAACTCGACCACGGGCATCATCTCGCTTTTCGGATGCGTGTATATACGCACACACCTGCAACAACGCCTCTCTCTTCCCCCTGTTTTCGACCCATACCCAACCAGTAAAACGCGGCAGGTGGACATGTACGTGTATCGCTGACAGGAGGAGAGGAGAGATTATCATTTCTGATCTTATTCGTCCATATAAATATACGGGGGGGAATGTATCGTCTTTCGGCTCGTGAGGCTATGGGATATGCAAGGTACGAGTACACACGTAACTGTGTGATGTCGATGAAAAATTATGACAAAAATAACAACAACAATTCGACCTTAATTTATAGTCAAATGAAAAAGTCAAGTCGTAATACGGTCGAGCGCACGGATGTGTGGCGTATAAAAAGACAGCGCGCGCGTGCTTACACGTATGGTATACGAATGACGCGAACATCGCCTTTTAAAATTTATCGATTAGTCACTAGTTGTAGACGCGCGGCCCACGCTTGAAAAATCACCTTCGCTCGTTACCTCCTTCCTCCTCCTCCTCCTTCTTTTTCTCTTATTCATCCTCATCCTCGGCGTGTATTAATTATGCAACCCATATGTTGCACAGCCCAGCAGTTCCTATCTATCGAAACGAGTAAGGTTCGGGACACATGCGCGTTTTTGCCCTCCGGATCGGTAAATATACTTACCGATTTAAATCGCATTACGCGCGTACGAGTGCAACTATTTAGCCGATATGTACGCAACTCACGCTTGTATATACATATAGAAGCTCGAACGCGAGCGCCACTGCTGTTTATGGCCACCGGCTGCAGAGTTTTCCTTTACTTACTTCGGGGTCCCGGTGATGCTTAATTGCCTTTTGCGAAACGTCGCCTCTCTATCCTTTTTACACATTCCTCTCTCTCTGTGTGTGCGTGCGTTCGGTGCATATATATATACATATATACCTGTGTGTTGGCCTATTGGCGCATTCAGTCGAGTCCCACCTATGTACTTAGCGAACTGGAGGTGCGGTTTTTGTGTTCCATCTCGCTTCGCTGCTCGCTTTTTTTTCCCTTTTATTTTCGATTACCATGTATATCCTCCGGCGTGTACAATACTTTGTTGTTACGCGTGTCCCAATATTTATAGGGGGTGTTTCATGTGTAAGAATCTTTTTAAGTAATTGCTTATACGTGTCGTTGGTTTTTTCAAGTGCAACAAAAGTTATGGATGTACTTTACATTCGTTGTTTTCGAGTTCGAGTTTCAACAAATTTTGGCTTTTTCGAATGATATAAAAGAAACGTTTCTCTCAACGTTAAATTTAAATGTACGCAGCTACATGTGCAAGTTTAGTATATCATATACGCACGGATTTCATCTCCCGGTAAAATAAACGCGCGGTGATTACAGTATAACCTTGTCCGTCCCGAAGTGGTTTCACATTTTCAATTAACCCGGCATCTGTGTATGTACACAAGTAATAAGCATATATATAACATATGTTGCAAACTTACAGTGATGGCGATGCTGAATTCTCATTTGGGGCTTGGGAGTCGTGGTTTCGTGTCATTATAGCAACCTATTTTCGACGTTTAGAAGAAAAAAAAGAAGGCATTCATTTAAATTAACGTGAAAAGCCAATAGAGTCGTCGCTTCTCTCACATCAAAGTGTGTTACATTTTTCGTGAACGCATTTGTGCTAAAAAAAAAAAAAAAAATTCAACGTCTCAAGGCTCGATTAATAGCTGATGATCAATTTAAATGAACAATGACATAGGTGGTAATGCTATGTAAAAACTTATCTTCCTACATAAATTAGTTACTCACTGCTTGTAACACAGAATTTTTTTAAATTGTGTTGATCAAGTGTACCTGCAATGCGTTACAATTTTTGAAACACAAAAAAACCTTCAAAGTATCCAGATAGTACGTGAAATACTTTTGCAATAAAGTGCAATTTTTTAGAACGCATACAGCAAATAGTCCTGAATAAAAATGGTTTCTAGCAAAAACAATGCAAACAGTTTGAAGTAAAAAAAAAAAAAAAAAAGAAGTACTTAAGGACTTGATTTCAAGTACTTGGCAATAATAAATATAATAAACTTTGATATCTGAAACGAATTTTTGCACTTATCCGATTTTTCGGAAAAAAAAAAAAAAAGAATGACTTGCACAAAATAATTGCATACACACGATGGGCGACGAGAATGTCGGCGTGGGCAGATATTTGGGCACTCCTCCTCCCTATATGCGTCGCCTCTCGTGAATTACAAAATGTACACATATATCATACCAAAGTCGCATTTCAACATTTCACGTGTTACGGCCTGTGTGTATTGTTATTATTATTATGTCACCAGCGCGTGAATCATATTTTTATAAATACACGAGAGGGAGATTCGAGCGGTGATTTTTCGCCGAGTCTGGTATTTTTGCGTTTCAGGAAGCGCCCGCGTCCAGCAATTTTTCATACACATCACGTAACACAACACAGCACAGCCCAACGGAGGCTCAAATAATCGTAACTGTACAGTAATTGTAGATCATATTTTTCAAAAAATATTCGCAAGAACGAGTGATCGAAAACAAGCAATAGGCACAAAACGTCACAAAGCGTATACGTATATATACTCTTATGTATGTGGGTCAGATGGCATAAGATAAGAACATTATCATTCCGGAGGAAGACAAACAAACTTCCCCCGCGGCGACCTTGTCCCGCGCGTCGAGCTATCAAAGGAGACCTCAGCTCTGGGTAAATCTCACAAAATATGTACACGTATATACCATACGCGAGAGACTCTCGGGTTTCGGTGCGACTCGAGTTGGCAAGGTCACGCTCGTTGCTCTACCGTGAAAATAATCTAAAACGCGATACACCTGGAAAACAATTATATATACGGGTATAACCTTACGCTCAGCTGCTTGTACACACATATATAATATATTTTTTTCCCTCCCATTTTTTTCTTGAGATTATTTATCTCGGGTATTACATGGACGCACGCTTACGTCATTGACGCTCTGCTGAGACGCGCCGATGCGGTCACTTGGATCTGATGTACTTATATTATGTGTGTGGATTGTTGTTTCGCCACCCCTCGAGAATATCTTTGTTGTGCATACTTTTTTTTTTTTTTTTCTCCAGAAGCGCGTAAACTCGCTCCTTCCGAATTGAGGAGAAAAAACAAAAATAACGAAGCGCTCGATTCATCGTTATTATTATCATTAGACGAGCTCGTGTTTTTTTTCTCTCTCTCTTCTCGTGTATAGTATACTTGTATTAGGTACATGGCAAGTCTAGCGGCACACGGAGATAATTAAGCGCAGCTCCATTACACGCCTCTCATCCGATTCGAGCCACTTGCGCTTTAAAATAATTACTCATTAGGTGCACACGCTCGACTTTTTTTTTTTCCAGCTCATTTTGATATAGACGCGACTGGTGTTATTCTAAAAAAAAAAAAAAAAAATGGTTTTCCGAAACTTGTACCCGTATATTGTAGCAAACAACGATTTACGTAACTTCCGCGTGCACCTGCGTACAATATATACACACAGGCTCCGGGTGGGAGGGAATTATTGTTTTGAAATTGAAACGAGACGAGGACAAAGTCTCGAGACGAAGGTCAAAATGCTGCTCCACTTTTTATCCATAAAAAATACACCGCGGGGAGATGGAGTGTCGCGTGCGCGAAGGAAATCGCGTGTCGGGAAAGCGCGCGTGTTTAAACACCGGGAGGAGATCGTCTTCTCCAAGGAGAGCGGAACGAAAGTGCGTTTCATTGAGCTTCGGCCTATTTTTTTTTTTTTTTTTTTTTTATTTCGCTCTATAGGTACCCCCTATACTTATAGAAATGACGTATGGTCCGCGGTGGTTTTCTCCGCCGACAGGGCGAAAGTGAAGAGACTCCGTCGCGCGGCGGTTATTATGCATGCAAGGCGAGGCTGCGGCGACAACGCCTCTCGAGCTCCGAGAAATCGCGTAGTGCGTTTGAAAAAAAAATATATATATATATAGGAATCCTTAATAGGGTCGACGCTGCTGTTGGGATTTATGCTTTTAATCGCACTCCCAATAAGCGCGTGCAGCCTTCCTGCTCAATTAGCATCTCGAGTGTGGGTATATATATTTATGTCGGACGGATGCGCTTGTCATACTTTCTGTTGCTTTGCAGACGGGTTATTAGTGGTTACGAATAAGCGCAAAAATAGAAATCAGAATGATACTTTTTTTTTTTATTGTTGCTTGCTTCGATCTTTTCTACTGTTGGAGGACATTATTGACCATGTGTGTATACAATTTTTTTAAATTTATTTACACACAGAGATTCTTTCCCTTTACAAACATGGTGTACATTTGGTGGCGTGACATCACTCGCTGAAAGCAGTTCATTGAAAATTCGGGGGAAGGAAACTATCTTACGTTCACTGGGATTTTCTATAGTGAACGCACTCGTAGAGCCGAGTGATACCTAATTAGATATTGGTATGTGTGCACTGTGTGTATTTATATGGGTATTATAAATAAGAATGTTGAACTTGCATGGTATAAATATTTTGAGGTTAACAGCTATATAATAATGTACGAGTTATGAATAGTTATTTACGTAACAAGTGCGGAAAAGACGGAGCCGGAGTTGACGGGAACGAGTGCCAGTTCAGCACACGAGTGTGATCGCACGGCACGAGTTACCGTCACCGGCCACGAGTGCGAGTCTATCACACGAGTGCGGGAAATCGTCTCGCACGAGTTGCGTACAAGTTTTTTCGCAATGTGTGAGGAAAATAGGTACAAAATAGGTTTGAATTTTGATTTTCAGTGTGTAGCAAAACCTTTTCCGCACACCTTTGTCGCACACTGTATGGGAAAATCGATTTTCCACACTAATACCAGTGCGGAAAACATCAATTTTCCGCACACTATTGCGAAATAGTAGTTTTCCTACGTGTTTGAAAAGTCTTTGTTTGCGAACCGAGAGGTTTGCGGCCCGAGCCGAAGGCGAGATCCGTTACGAGGTTCGTAAAGGAGACTTTATGAACGAGTATCGGAAAACTGCTTTTTTGCCCGAGGAAGTACCAGCCTCCTAAAACCACCCGTGGGCGGAAAAAGTTTTATCTCGTATATATAATAATTATTACTATTCTACTAATGGAGAGAGTACTAATACAATATTATTGGGTAAAATGTGAATGAATGAAATAATCATGGTACTAAATAATAAGTAGTTTATTAAAGATTGGATTAGCTTAATACAAATACATTTATTATTTCAGAACAATAAGCTCTATTTAATACTACTTATAAATTAACCTAGTGTGTAAAAGAAACAAGTAATGTAACCCACCATTTGTATCAAATCTTACAAGCTTTTTCTAAAAATACAATTTTGGATCAGCAGTAAAAAAATTATATTTGTAAAAATTTTTAATATTTTATTTGACAAACTACATTATTGCTATCACAAGACAGAGAGAACTTGAGAGTCGAAAGTCATAACATTTTTAATTTGTTTCAAGTCTTTGGTCTAAGAGCAAAATACCACAGTGACCAAATACAGGTATTCGATGGGAGTGATTACAACTACTACAGCCAGTGTGGCTGAAATTTTGTGCAGGTAAGTTGACAAAAAGTTTTAAAGTGCTCAATTAACTTGTGGTACCCAGACAAGAGCTGCCAACATCGGTTTGTGGGACCATCCACAACCTCACTAATCACCGTACAAGCCAGTTGTAGGTATCTGAATGTGCATACTCATCTAGACCCTGGTATACAAAACCAAACTGAATAGAGCAACTATTTAATTAACTTTACTGGTCCAAAAGCTACATTGTCATGTATTGAAAATGCATTAACACTGCTTTCCTAAAGATAATGCTAGAAAAAATTGCAGTAACCAGTTTGGTGTGATGCAAGGGTATAAATATTCAGATGTCTACAACTGGCTAATACAGTGATGAGGGAGGTTGTGGGTGGTCTCACAAACCGATGTTGGCAGCTCTAAAATCATTTTTCAGGACTCTCAGACCAAGGACTTGAAAAAAATTTGAAATCTTATGACTTAATTGTTACACTCAAATTCTCTTTACCTTATCCCAACTATCAAAATAGTATGACAGTTACTGTCATCATAAGAAAGGACACAAAATTTTACTTCCTAGCTTCATATTCTAATCTCCCTTGATCGCTAGCTACACAACAATGTAGTCGTGAGTGAGCTATAATAATAATACAAACATCGATGATTTCAGTGAAGGTTAGGCTGTCACTTGGCTCTACGAGTGCGTTCACTATATAGAAAATCCCAGTGAACGTAAGTAGTTCCTTCCCCCGAATTTTCAATGAACGCTCGAAGTTCACGATAGAAATGTAGGAAAAGAACGGGGGAAAAAATTACTATAGTACGCGCGGGAAAATAAGTGGAAAAGTAGTTCCATGGATTATCGCCAGGTGGCCGTGGTAGGGAAAATCCTCAATCCGCAGGTGGCGAAATTTCACATTCATCCGTATATAAGAAGAAATAGCGTATGCCAGTGACTAACGGTACCCATCGGCGATCCCCATCCCGGCTCATGTTATCAACATGTAAGGGATGGGAGCTAACCCTTAGAAATTACGTAGTATATGGTTTCGCTTGGTCATTTGGGGTTTCCATCTCGTAGAGAGAGAAAAACCAGGAAATGACGGATTTCGCGTTGGAGTACCGAATTTTGCTGTTACGAGTGAAGAAAAAAAAAAATAAAAAACATTCTTAACCGATATTTTGGTATAAAATCAAATTAGTTTTTTTCTTTAATTCGTTTTGTTGATTAATAATTACCCATACAATACACATCGTCAAAAAGGACGGTTACATTTATACTTTGATAACCATCGATACACACATATATATATATATACATATGTACAGCTCGACAAAACAAACGCGTGGAAATACCAAATGTATATACTCCCGGTCGTAAACGCGCGATAAAAAGCCCGTTAACCGGCCACGACAATAAACACCCTCGCGTTGATGAGAGAAAGGGAGAAACTAGGTGAAAATAACCACCTGTTCGATCGACGATACACCTTGGGAGAGTGAAAATTTCGCGCCCAGCTGGACAACCAAAACGGGCCAATCGGGCGATCTCTCCGTAGTACATTATATATATATATATATCCGCGTACACTACTTGTCTGTTTATAATAATTCGTATACGCGTATAGCTTGTGCCGGAAGAGATAATTAGAAATTATTGAGCACCTCGTTGCACGCGCTTGTATGAACCAACCAGCAGTACAAATCTTCTTGCAAAATTGGCAAGTATGGATATGATATTCGAAATTCACGCGTAACTTTAAAAAAAAAAAAAAAAAAAAAAATTTCTCCTCATCGCTCGGGTAAAGTACGTACGTCTCCTTTGCATGGAAATATCAAAAATCTTCATCGGTATACATTTGTATTTATGTAGTAATTGATGTACGAGCTGTTTGTCCAAGTCCTCGCGCATTGTACTTATCTCTCTCTGCATGATGACCGTGAAGTTTATCCGTGACAAATGTGTACACGTATATATAGATATCTGATCTTCGGAGCGCTGTACACGAGATAAGGAAAAACGGCGCCTCGTACTTAAGCCAACGTAAACACATTTTATATTATTGACCAATACGTATATAAAAAAAGCCATCGACCAGCGATTATATAGAAAACAAAAATACGTATACATCTGTCCCCGCGTTGTCGCGTGTCTATTTTTTTATTGTTCGCATACGAGTACACGTATACGCGCTTTGTTCTTATAAGGAAGTGCGCGCCTCGAGCGAAATGTCTATTGTCTCTTGGAGATGGCCTCTTACGTGTATGTGTGTGTATACGTGTGATTTTACTGTCAAAGTCCTTGACTTTGGGGGTGCACGCAATGTAATAACGAAGGGCCTAGTAGAGGTTCATTAGGACCCTTTTTTTTCCCTACTCTTCTCCGAAAACACACGAGGTCCTTTATCAGCGTCCGCGTCACCGACTGCCACTTACAACGTCATCTCCATTATTTGGCCATAAAGAGGCCTCGCAAGAGTAGCATATATACCCATACGGAGCGGCAGAGTAACTATACCCTCACGAGGCCTAATTCACTTGCTTTGCTTTCTCGCACTCGGCGAGGGTATGTGTATATATGGGTGAGATTGCCGAACCAACAAGTTTCGACCAATCCGAGGATCTACAGATTCCAAGATCTGAGATGAAAATTTGTGATCGTCCCCCAAGCGCTACTCGTTCAATTTGCGGGGGGAGCGAAAATGGATCTCGGAATATTTGTGACACGCCATTTGGAAATTAATTCTCGGGCCTAAGATTATCGTGTTAATTTGTCAAAGGAGTATATATACTTGAAAATGTTTTTTTTTTTTTTTTCTTTTCCTAAACGCCATAGGTTATATAGTTATGGTGTTATTTTCAACAAATAACAGTACACGTCGATATAAATAAATATACGTAACGATCCCGATACGGTCAACCGACACAACATTTATACTGCAGAAGCGATTCTGGTTGGCCAACTAATTCTTCTCCCGTTTTTTTTTTTTTTTTTTACACGTAATTAAGCACATCATCATCAACAGTTTTGCACAACTTGCGCAAATGTTCGATTCCATTTACGGTCTCTCCTCCTGCTCTCACAACACACACGTTTATACGTATAAAAGTAAGGATCGGCTCTGTTTAGCGGCTGTTGATGACGTTGGGCAATAATAAGAAAGACAGACACACCGGATTCTTTCGACGCGTCATCGCTTTCCTCGTTATTTTTGGGAGGGGGGGGGTTAGACGTATACCGTCTATAAATAAACATGGGTACTCGCATGCGACATTATAACAATACCATGTAGGTGTGAGTTGTCGATAAACAAATGATGTTGCCATTCAATGGATATACACGTACAAAATACGCCACACACCACACTATGGGTATACATATTTGAAAGTCTTACTGTACACATATATAGGTAAAACATGTAGGTACCACGAAACGTTAATTTCGCCGATAAATATATGTACACATCAGCTATACTCTGGTATAAGGCACGCGAGTAATTTTAATTAGGAAACGCTATGTTCACGCGAACATTCCGAAAAAAAAAAAAAAAAAAAAAAAAACCAACAAATTGCCGAAAGATCGCACTCGCGTGGATAAAGCCCCATACAGGTGTATGTGTGTCGGATGGATTGCGTCGAGAGAGGTATAGGCCATTCGACTTGATGGTACACGAAAAAGTTTGGCACTCTGCTTATAATATACGTTCAGTCAAGTCTTATGGATTTACAGCGGATATATATATATAGGTAACGATTTTTAAGCGAGACATCCGCGTGTTTCCACTCAACGTTGGGTCTCTTTGTATGATTGCAGCTCAGTTTAACGATGCTTGAAAAAAAAAAAAAAAGAAAAAATGTTCTCACACGCGAAAGAGACGGTGGCAAAGGGAATAAGGATAATGTTAAAACAAGCATCCAAGTTGACAAACGCTATCTCGCCTATGCACGCGTGTGAAACTCGACGAGAGCTCACCCGAGCCATTCGCCAAAATGAGCCGCATAGAAAGGAGTGGAAAAGCCATACCTCCATGTATATACTATCTCCATCTGTATACATGCAAGGGGGGGAGAGGGGTAATGATTACGCTGACGATTTCAACGAGTCGTCGCTGGCTTTCTCTGCGCGTGTATATACCCACAAATGTGAGTGTTACATGGGTATGCATGTATAGTACGGCCCAGAGTGACCCGCGAACGAAAAACTCGAAAACTTGGTGACAGTGTTATATATATATATATATATATATATGTTTAGGGAAACCGAGGAGTATACGACATATATACTTTGTACGGGAGGAATATTCATCTTTTGCCGGTGGTCATGTCGAACCGGTATATATATGTAACAATAAGGAGTATAGGTATATGTTGTTTTTGTCCCCAACTGTGTGCCAGTCCACTGGTATCCTTTTTTTTTTCGTACAAATACGCAATAGTCACGATTACTCGCGTAAACGTGAATTGTTGAAAAAACACGCCCCTCCTTCCTCTCCCATCGATCAAATTTACTCAGAAAGACACAAAACACGCGTTCGCGCGCCATTATGATTAATAAAAAAAAAAACGCTATTAGCAAGCGCTTTGCCATACGCGTTACACACAGAGATAGGTATCTTCGGTATCTTAACATCGCGGCTGATAAAAACGACGATATTACGCGATCGAGGAATTTTGTTACAAAATACCGGGTACACCACGTACACAGGTATATATATATATATACATTCGTCACCTTCTCTCCCTTCATCGTGTGTGTCGACTCGTTTTGTTCTGTTTTTCCTATACATGATAATTACCTACACAAAATTAATCTCTCTCTCTCTCTCTCTGTGTGTCGTAACGTGGCGTAAATTAACAATATATATATTGTGTGCCGCTGAATCTCTCGATATAGATAAAAGGCAAATTAATTGGCACGGGGACATCGGACTTTGTCTTAATCGCGAGCTCAAAAAACCGATGGCAATTTATATCTACCGATCGAGCTATAAATGCACTTCTCGATTTTGTTGGCGAGAACATGGCTCAGTTTTTTTTTTTTTTTTACTTGCACCCAAGTACATCACAGGATATAATATACAGACACAGTTAGCCGGGAAGGAAAGAAAAGAAGTAAAGGTGTATCGAAAAAAAGGGAACGATGGATGAAAATAATGCAAGACGAAACTCAATATCCGCGTGGCGCGTATGAATGAACCCGCACGTATCGACGCGGGAGGTGCATTTTCTTTTCTTTTTTTTTTTTTTCAAAATCCTATAGTCCATATATATATGATTGTATACGCACACACATGCCACGATAAGGCTATATACGCACGCATTGCTGGCCCAACAGCTGATTATATAAATATACCAACACTGGCGCGCGAGGAATTCGAGTAATGCGCGCCGCGGGGCGAGTTTCACCGCTAAGGTATATACATACAAGTGTAGATTGTCAAACGGGCTGATGTCGAGTGGCATCGGCTCGTTTTTTTACGAAACTCCACGTGCGTCTATCTTTACCTTTTTTTTTTTTTGTCAACTCCAACCAGATTGTCGACCGTACACTACTTACGGAGTCGATCAAGAGAGAGAAGCCGTATGGTTGTGCAATCGAAATTTCGAGTTGGGAAAGTATGAAAGAAAAAAAAAAAAAAAAAATGGGCGCCGTTATACGCGTTACCTCTCTTGGTGATGGTAGGCAATGTCCATATTATTGCGGGAAATGAAAAAAAAAAAAAAAAAAAAAAAGAAAATTCTACACAATTACATTTTATCAATATGCACACGCACCGAGAGGTGCGCGCTTCGAGCTTACGATGGTATCCCGTACGGTTTAATATAGGTGTATATGCAGAGGCACGTATGTATATATTATTATATATATATACCGCGTGCCGGGGAGAGAGAGGCTAGAAAGATAGAGGAGGGAAAACCGCGCACTTTCTAAAGGCCTTCGGTCGCCGCTGTGTATATAGACCTACACACACGCCACTTTGGGTATATACATACATACCTACCTACCTACCTACCCAACGTCAAACGGCATTTCCAACCAACGCGACGATAACGACGATAATTGTGGCTTCTTCTTCGAAAAAACGAGCATCGTCCGTCCGTTCATTTTTTTTCTTATCGATTACCGAATTGCTCAACAATAAGCGCTCGTTAGCGTTATCGCCGCTTGGGTGATGTCGACGCGATGTATGTGCACACCTTTCCCCCCCACAAAAGGGGGGAAGCCAATGGTCCCGATTTCGTATGGACGAGGGCGTCTCAATTAGGTGCACATTATTCGTACACGGAAGATATGACTCCTCGATGACTCTCTCAACTTTTCCAAATGAGACACTTTCTCGATTATTTCCGGGGGGTTCCATTCGGGGCCATTTATGCATTATCTCGAAAGGGACGGAAATGTTATTGCTTGGCATTTGGAAAATTCACGCATCACACAGCCGCAGTACTACTTACTTTACGGTGTATACACGTAGACAATTGCAACTTCATCCGCAGGAGTTTCGAAACTCCCACTTGATGGCGCGTGACAAGAACAAAAGGGAGTTAAAACAACTCATTTGCCGCTACTACGGCCATTAGTAAACTCTCGTGCTCGGGCGGTGCTGGTGTCAGTTAATTTTCCAACTCTGCATCATGTGTACAAATGTACGAGTAATGCATCATTTATTGTTTTGTCGATAATTGTATACCTATACCGACGCCAAGGTGTGTAAATTTTATAAATAATAAAAATAAAACAAAAAGATGATACCTACACGTAGCTTATATAAATATATGGAGTTCGTATAGTGTAGCACAGGTATAGAGAGATAGCAATTTTGATGTTGGTCGTCTTCTTTTTTTCTTTCTTATAGACATACGCGCCTTTTGTTGTGAAAAAAAACGAGCCGAGAAAAGTATTTGCGTCGTTTGAGTCAAAAGTTGATTTCGATCTTACAAAAAAAAAAAAAAAAAAAAAAAGTGATGAATCGATTAATCATCGAGTGAATGATTAATTTCACGACGATCCAACAGAAAAGGGAGACATTATAGGTGGTACAGTCGACGCGACTCACCCTACACAGGCTGACACTTTGAGGCTTTTCGAATTTTTTCTTATTTACCCAAACGATTCCCGCAACAGTGGAACAATTGACAAGTTAAAAGAGTCAAGGAGTGATTGCCATTCATCGTCGCGGCCGCTCTCCTTCGGTGCGAGACTATAAGCTGCTGCCGTGGGGTTTAGCGAGCACTTCCCATATACTGCTTTTTCGCAGATTTCCACGTGTACACACAACCATAAATTATAAGAGAGGCCCGCTACGTAGATACATACACATGTATATGTATATGTATACCTACCCGCTTACAGTTTGCAATATCGCAGGAGTTGACTTTCGCGCGCGTGGCCGCAGAGCTCGCTCGTAAGTATATACGGACATGTGCGCGAATTCTTCGGATATCTCTTTTCTCTCGCACATTCTCTCTCTCTCTCTCTGCTCGCTATATACTTACTCGTATCGCTCATTTTCCCCTTCTCCCGATAACTAGTGTGCGTTTTATCGCATACACGTGCACAATGTACATACGTATTTTCATATCCATATGTATATGCACATTATAATATATTTGTGCAAGCCAATAAGTTAATATTTGTTGATAAAAGTTTTATGTATTAGTGAATAAGTATTACATTCAAAGTTTATCTCCAAGTGGAAAAGTTGATAAGTTTTTTTGTATACCGTGTGAACTGATGTATATAATATGAAATCATCGATCCGTTCCGTCCTATAAGGCCGTGAACTTGTACTTTGGATTATTAACTATGACCTCCCTTACGCGCGCCTCTCCTGTTATTGTTATAATCATCGATTTTAGCAAAGAAACCACCCCCTGTATACGCTAACACTATAACTGGTGAAACTATGTATACATGTATTGTATACGACCACAAGTGTCGTGTGTATATACTCATGTCTCGGAGGATTATCAATTAAATTGGGTCGTTATCATTTTATCGAACGACTCGGTGCGACGGAAACTATTTCCCCTCCCCCCCTCCCCAATTAGTTGCCATTTGAATTCGCTCACCATTATAAAAAGAAGATAAGAGATCTCTGTCGACTATCCTCCTACATGTTTGATGATTAGAGAATGGCTGTGAAGAAAAAAGCATATAGTTGGATTCCGAGAGGTAAAAAAAAAAAAAAAAGAAGCCGGTTTTGAGAGGAAAAAAAAGGAGAGAGAGAAGCACCGTTAATATGTATGTATACCAGTTTTTCGATAAATTTCGCCGCGCATCAGCTCTCGGCCGTGGTTGTGTATATTTGTTTATTTATAATTTGTTTCCCCCCTCCACACGCGCGTATATATAATAAGTAAATCCTTCCCCGGCGGCTTTTCCCGACAAGACAAACGTTCACGCGTTTCCGCACGCAGATTTCCTATATGTACGACATCGGCAGGAGAATATATATATACATGTACGGGGGATCGTCTGTGATGCAGCTGCCGAGGGAAACAAGTTTGTCGAGCCGAGAGAGAAAGAGAGAAAAGAAGGCGGGGAAGATGAAAAAGGCAAAAAGCTTGCACACGCCGGGTAAGCATTTTCCCAGGAAAATCGAACCAACCGAGCGTTTTCCGTTAGTGGAGCGACCGGACGGGTAAACAGATAAACTGGCCGTCGACCCTATATTATTATATACACACGTTACAACCAACTCACTCGTGCGCGAGTTGCTTTGGTGCACGTACATTTTTTAACGAAAAAGTCACCTTGTAAAACACACGTGGGACGCCAGATATTGCCCACGGATTATTCCTTTTTTTTATATTATAGCGCTTTACGGGCACTACACATTAGGGCACTTAGCACTTTGGAGAAGGAAGGGAAGAGGGATGGAGGCCTCCCACTATTGGGAGGGGGGTAGGGGGAAATAAGGCAATTTTTGCTGCGAGAAGGTTGCCCAAACCCTCCTCGAGGAGCATTGCGTGGTGAAAAAGCACATGTGAATAATCACAGAGGTACTTGCCCGAAAATGTCGCACTATGGCCGGGAATCGAACCGCGGCCTCCCCCCGCGTGCCAATCCACGATTTAGCCGGCTCCCGGATTATTGCTTACCCATCATTACCAATTCATTCACGAGTGCACGGTATATATATATACGGGTAAACAGAAGATTTCATCTTGTGCGTTTTTTTTTTTTTTTCTTTCAAAAGCGCACTGCTGCGACCGAAATACGCGATGTTACAGGTGGTGATATCATAGTATAAAAATATGTAGTTCTCGAGAGCGTGTTTCTCCCGATTACGCAATCGAAGCTCAATTTTTGACGCACAACACACGCACGTGATAGGCACAAACATACAACATATAATATAGTTTAGCGTCTAGATGGAGTTATTTTTCTCCTTACGTAACAAATGTTTGGTAGGTATATTGGTACAGGTATGCGCGACTAGTACGTATTTTATTAACTTTGTATTTAATTTTTTTTTTCCTCGCAGGTGACACGCAAAATTAACATTCAGTCGTTATCGCGACTCTCCCGTCGACGCCATCAGAGAGGAAAAAAAAAAAATAGGTATAACAAACTGTATTGATTCAACTATGAAGAAGATACTCCAAAGGAAGGACCGTCAAACGAGGGGGGGGGCATACAATACACACGTATACACGTTGTGCGATTATTGAGTCGTCTCGGCTGCAGCCGATGAGGAGGAGCGCGGGCGTTAACATACCTATTGTTCGGCACACCGCCTCCTCGTCGGACACCCATACGTCATTTGTATTCCAAACGAGCTAATACTCCCGGCCGATGATGAACCTGCGACTATCATACGTATATATGTGTATGACCACGTCGCGCCGTCGCCCCTTTTTCCCTCCCCCGCGTGCATTTATTCATGAATAAATCACACAAAAGAGCCTTTCTTCCATCTACCGAGTTTTTAATACCGCAATCGAAAAAAACAACCTCGTAATGCCGTTTGTAAATTAACGTATGGGTACATTTACATGCGGGAGAGAGGGTGCGATAACGATATTGCCAAAGCACTAGATGCCAAACTCCTCGAGATGACCGGATAAACCAGAGATATAATATATATATAAGCCCCAGCCCCTTTGACGATCGAAGCAATGAGACCATCTCGAGGTCTCGCTGCAGGCGCTTAATGTAAAAACCGGCGTGAGGTGTTCGCGCACAATGAAAAGAAACGCTCGAGTTATCGCGCGTACACCATTTTACACAAGTGTAGATAAAATGTACATGGGTGCGTACGCGCGTGTGTGCCTGTTTATCTAATTAGCGTTTTAGCGCCTCGGGGGGGGTGTACGGAGTAATGAGAAAGAAAAAAACAGGGCTTTTTTCGGTATCAACGGCCTCTAAATTGCTGGCCGTTTCGCGATAAGCCGTCGAGTACGCGATATCGATACACATATGTATAGGAACAAAAAAAAAAAAAGAAAAAAAGAAATGCCGATCCGTAAAACTCGCGCAGCGTGTAATCCACCTATGGGGCCGATCGATCGAGGAACAAATGTATAAACAAACGTACCTTTGTGCCTGCGCCACTGTCTGTAGAGCAGGCCGGCGACGGCGATGGCGAGACAGGTGGCGATAAAGGTACCGGCCACCGATGCGGCTACGCTACCGGCGCACCCGCCGCACTCACCCGCGTCCGCCATCTAATGTCGTATACTTATACACAATACACACACACACAGACACACACGTGTATATAATCTGCAGTATCGGTTAATATATATGGGTGTGTATGTCCTCTCGCGCACACGATTCCGTTCGAACCCTTCGTTATTCGGTGGTTAGTGCCGCAGGAGATGTCGTAAGCGTGCACCACTACATCGTGCGCGCCGATTTTCGCGGGGATCGTCAAGCGGAGGCGCGGTATAAATCATAACGCGCGGTGGGGTGGTGTGGGTTCGACTCCCCGTGAAATGGCCGAAATCGGTAAACGATTCGACTTTGGGACCGACCGTAAAAATTGGAGCGATTATTTACGGGCTCGTTGGCGATCGGTTGCCGATTCGCGGCATTATACAATCGACTTATTGCCGATCGCGCGGTTGGGTTGGAGCTCCAGGTGCGGAGGACGCGCGAGTCTCTCGACGACCGTCTCGGTACTGAAGCGGCGTCGTCGGCTGCACACGCGCGCTCACCGAGAAAACCGGCAACCGGACGACATGGACTTACGAGAGAGAGTGGGTATAGGTATATTGGCGCAGGTATGTACGTATACGTATACACATATATAATATACATGAATGGTAGTGGTATATATGTATATGTGACGCGTGTTCTTTTGTAGTTGCGTTTATGGTAGTAGGTACGTATAGAGGTGTGTAGTGTGTGCAACAGGTGCTTCCGAGAGATAGAGAGGGGGCGGCAATATGCAGTAGCGGAGCCCAGGTATGCGAAGAGAGAGGGGGTCACATGTACGCATTATCTCCATGTACACCTGTATATGTTTATAGTGTATATATACACGTGTGACATGATACACACACATATATATATATATATACAGCTTTGAGAGGAGGGGATACAACATATTATATATAGGTTTGTAAAAAGCCGATCTCGATCCTCCAAACGCATCCATGCAGTTATTGCAGGGTATATATACATACCTGGCTCCAAAATCACGGAGCGAGGGGGATGATGTTTAGGTGTACAAATCTATCGAGCGGTATTTATGTGCACGCGTCGCGTCGTTTTCATATTTCATACAAGTGTATAATATATAGGCACTCACTTGCTCTGTTTTTCTTCTTTCCCTTTCTTTATTCATGTAAAACAAAATCGACCGACAAATTATACTTTCCATAAAGATAAAAAAAAAACAAAAAAAAAAGATAAAATAATTGATCGTAATTGAAATGAGTATATTTATGTATAGTACAATTTGATAAAGATCCGAAAGATCAAAGACGATCGCTATCGCGTCGTATTATATTGTACACCGGTACAGCGACTCGACGTTTACATATATGTATACAATGTATATATTTTACCGATCACGTTTTGCGTCGGTGTAACGTACAGCTCCAAAACAAATGCACACACAGTTGAGTTTTGTTGGATGGACACAATCGGATACTTTTTACATTTCATTACGTCTCGATAAAATCGGCGAAAAATCGGCCAAGAAATTCGCAGGTACTCCGCGCGCAGGAAACCATAAGCTCGTATGTATACGAGATTCAGCAAACGCGCGCAATATCATATTAACACCTATACACACACGACAATGAAACGTCTCGGTCTCGTGAGAAAATAAGCCTGCGTTACCCGCATTGCTCAGGTATGTTGTATATATATGCATTCGTATAAAATACACTTGACTCTGTTTTGCCACACCACGTGATACGATAACGTACAACGTACATGTGTGTGTATATATATATATACATGTAACAAGAGTGTAATTATACACGAGCGTGCGAGGACGATCCTCTCTGTAGGTATAAAATATATACACCTATATACGTACACATTGGGGCGGTAAAAAGAATCCGCTTTGGATTACACGCAACGCGCGCTCGCTCGGGATTTTATAAGTGTATTATGCGAGCTCTACGAGTATAAGATGATGACGATGAATATTTATTGCAGAGGGAGATATTATTATTTTTTTTCTCTCTCTCTTCCTTCGTGTACACTGCGCACTTTTGCCGCGGTGCGTGTACGCTTGGGAAAAACTAATTAAGTACCTACGCGCTTAAATGTACATGTATAAATATTTGTCTTCCCTATGCTGTCGAGGTGCGCGAGTGGGAGGGGAACAATTAACGTTGCGGGGTCTCGTGGTGCTTGGAATTTTATAATGATCGGCTGGCGCGAAAGACCCCCTTGTTTTTTTTTTGCTCTGTTTCAAAGTGTTGCCGATTTTTACCGATTACTCGTATTGAATTGACGGTTTTTAAAGAAGCGTATAATCGTCCGAATATGAAACATTGCTTGAATGAAAAAAAGTGTTTTGGTTAAAGCAATGATCATCCAATGGAGCATAAATTTGTGTAGGGGACCGTTTTGGATGGTTCAAATATAATTATCGAGCTTCAAAAGAAAAAATGACTTCCGCTGCATTTGTCCCTTTAACAAAGTGACAAGGAATTGTTATTTTTTTCAGTTAATTAGTTTCATAACACATAGTATCTAACGAAATTATTCTTACATCACAAGAAATGTATGGCTTTTTCAGACTTTTGATGTGTGTGTCTTACCCTATTTACGTATTTTATTTTCATATTTTAAAGTTTCTCGTCAAGGCAATCTTGGAGGACTTTTTTTTTATGACGTTTCACAAAACATCAGTAAGTACTCGGACTTATGCGTAATTAAAGTATATTTTACTTAACAATATCACCTAGTACTTAAGCATTTAAAAAAAGGGATAATTTGTATTTGTCATGCCATTTTCCTACAATCATTTGTGGTACATTGTACGTACTATTTACTACACCCACTTTATTCAATGCATTTTTACACATTCATGATTGTACGAAAAAGCGCTATTGAAATCATTGTTAAAAATTTTAATACTACCTGAAAATAACTTTTCCGCGAAAGTTGTCGTCGTCATCAGCGTGTCGATACATATACGTATAAGTCAATATATATATATATATATATTAGGGCACTTAGCACTTTGAAGAAGGAAGGGAAGAGGGATGGGAGGAGGGTAGGGGGAAATTAGGCAGTTTTGCTGCGAGGAGGTCTCGCCTAAACCCTCCTGGAGGAGCATTGCGTGGTGAAAAAGCACATGTGAAAAATCACAGAGGTACTTGCCCGAAAAAGTCACACTGGCCGGGAATCGAACCACCGTCTCCCACGTGCCAATCCACGACCTAGCCGACTGAGCCACCGCGCGATCTATAATGTATATGATTCTAGGTTCCTGACGCAAGCACCTCTTTCGGGAATAAGAAGTATTTCATCATGAATTTGAAAATTCTTTCTCATTGTTAAGTAAGTATCACTGTCATCAGAGATAATCAAAGTTCATTGGTTTTTGGATACTTTGTATATAGGTGTACTGATTATACGCTTGTCGAATTCGGATACAGTGAATTTGAGATATGAAGGTAGTCTGGGCGTTGGTTAACTTTGTTGTTTACACTTTTTTTGCGTTATCATTTAAGTATGATTCGAAATGTTTTTTCTTCAGTCGGTTAACGGATCAGGTGACCAACGTAGCAGAGTCGTTAGTTTCCGCTCGAACCCCGAACTAAGCGGTTCATCCAACAAATGTGTAAAGTTCACACTGTAAACACAAGTGCACAAGTATACTTATAAACATAAATATTTCATTTATAACCTTAAATTTCCTTCATAGGTGTATAGTGACGTGCAGTGCTCGTGCTGGTATAGTGAATATTGTGTAGTGTGAATTAAAATTTGATTAGCAATGTGCATTAAAAAAGTTTTGAAAAAAGTATGTTAGTTAGAATGTTTGTGCGCGTTTAAGTGCTTGTATGCCGTTTGACGGTATCCATATTATATGTATGTACATACGCACGGCTTGTCGGCTTCAGGTGGCTAGCTCTTACCTCTTAGCTATCAGAAGCAGAGCAACATCAAAGTATTCTCCATTAGTTGCTCAATACGCAGATTCTTGATTGATGCAACGATGCTAATCATCTACAGGAACATATATATATATATATATCTGTAGATTGCGTACATTCCTGCAGAGTTTCAGACAGTTGATCGTTGATCATCATGGAGCCATTTTCATTGTATTGCATGGACCTCACCCCTGATTTTGAAGATAATACGACGACCGGTAAGTCTTTTCTGTTTTGATTGTTTGCATGCATTTTTGCATTATTTATTTAAATATTTGTAAATAAGATTCGGAGATGGAACTGTATTGTGAGGAGAAGAAAGCTAGCTGATAGGCTGTTTTCTTACATATCCACTCATCCCTTATTGGCCTTACCCTTTTGTAAATAGGTATATTGTTTATTGAATATCAGTTGAATTGGTATAAGTTTAACACAATGACTTATTTTTATTGATATTTAGCTAGAGTGAGTCAAGTTAATTATGAATTTTCCAGTGGTATTGTCCTGAATACGTTTAGAATTAGTTCTTTTTTCAAAGAGCAAATAGAATTTGTTGTCAAGACATTTTAAGAATGAGTTGACAATGTAATGTTGGTGATATTATGTTGAAACATATACTGATTAGGATTAAACAGATAAGGCTGTCTTGTGTACTTCCTACTAACTGTTGTAGATTGGTTTTTTTGGTTTGTGCGAACAAGATTGCATTAAAATATTTGTATACTCAAAATGTGAAAGTATGTTGCAAAGAATGCCAGCATGTCAATACTTGATATAAAATTAAAAACTACTTTAAGTAAATAACTGTGTTGATAGTTAAACTAAATTAGTGATATTATTTCAGTAGGTTTGTAATAAGTTGTCTGTCCCCAAAGATGTATAAAATAAACACCTGTTGAAGGCAAGAGTTGCAAATATGCCATAATGAAAGAAAAATATATAGGGTATTATTAACAGTACAAATTTATGTTTCCCTGTAAAGTTGGGTACCTATACTAAGTAGAAATTTCTTCAAACAGTTAAACTATTTATGCAGAAATATTTTCTTACAAACGACGAAACGACGGGTTTAGATATAAAATATGCGCAACTGTCAAAATGCGGCTTACGTCGATGCGTCTGTACTCGATAGCGCCAACAATCGACTATCGACTGAGTGTTCAATCTTTCGATTTTTTTATTGTTGTCATAAGGAGTGTAAAAAAACTGTCGACGACGACGTGCCGACCAACAACAGAGTTGGGGCCAAAACATTCAAATAATGGGTGATACTTCAACGTGAATCCAAACAATCAGAGCCTGAAGATGGGTTTCTTGGAGGATACGTTTATCATTCTCATTACCCAGGTTTGACACTTGAATTTGCGTGCTTCTTTCGAGTTTTAACCTTAAAGCACGGAGATAACGGTTTATCGTTTCTGTCTGCTAGCCGATACGTTATTTTGTTTACACTTTTGACAGAACCTTTTATTTTTTTTAACTATGATAAGTTGAATGCCCTCGACAATATTTATTTGTTTTTCGAAATGTCATCCGTTTTTATTGTGAACAAAATGCAGAAATACTACCTTCTTATTGCATCAGTAGTTTAAAATCTGAATTTTTCGCCAACGTTTTTTGTTTGTAATAAGTTGAAAAAATTTTTTTAGATATTTTTCTTCTTAGGAGGATGGGTATTTTTTGTGAAACAGCTGTTTCGAGACTACGAGGTCCATCACAGTCTCGTTCAGCTGATTTTTTCTACTACATTCTCATTGTCCTGTACAATGTTTGAATTAATTATTTTTGAAATTCTCGGAGTACTAGAGTCCAGGTAAGTTGCAATATTCAAATGTTTTTTATTGTTAGTTAATCTTGTTCATGTTGGAAAAAATTTTAATCGTTTCCAAATATTAGCTCCAGGTATTTCCATTGGAATGTTGGTCTCTATTCTCTGTTGTTTATGGTAATAGTTTTAATACCATTTTATATTGCGTATTTTATCATAAGCAATATTAGACTGAGTAAGTATTATTGGATTGCTGTTAATCATGTTATGTTTTTCAGTAATTTTATGTCATTAACAATTTTTTGTTTCCCCTTGCAGTAAGACTGAACCTTAAAAGGCCTTTAACAATAATGATCTACTTCGTTTATTTATACTTTTTCTGGAAATTGGGCGATCCATTTCCTATTTTAAGTCCAAAGAAGGGCTTACTATCGATAGAGCAAGGAGTCAGTAGAATAGGTGTTATAGGAGTTACAGTGATGGCTCTTTTGTCTGGCTTTGGTGCTGTAAACTATCCATACTCCTCCATGGCCTATTTCATGAGACCAGTGTCTTATGCCGATGTTCAAGCAACAGAGAGGAGACTCCTCCAGACCATGGATATGATTGTTGCTAAGAAAAAACGTATTGCACTAGCAAAAAAAGGAGAAATCAACAATGTAACAATTGAATCGAGATCAAGATTGTGGGGTATGCTGACTCCCTTGAACGCCATGAAAGGAAACCAAGAAAGTATGATTTAAGAATGAAAATTTTCTCCACAATAAACAAATTTCGTTTACATCTGTTTATTTTAGATGTGAAGCAACTTCAGCAGGAAGTAAAAGCTTTGGAAGAACTGTCTAGGCAATTATTTTTAGAAACCCACGATATTCAAAATGCTAGAGAACGTTTAGAATGGGCTGCTACGTGGAAGGGAAAGTACTTTAATTTCTTAGGGTACTTCTTTTCTATTTATTGCATGTGGAAAATTTTTATTGTAAGTCCTTCTTTTATTATACCAAGAGCACTCGATTGTACAAGATAAACACTCACTGATAAAATTACTTTTTAGTCAACGATAAATATAGTTTTTGATAGAGTTGGTAAGAAAGATCCTGTTACCAAGGGTATGGAGATAGCCGTGCACTGGATCGGTATTAATATTGATGTGACGTTTTGGTCTCAGCACATATCGTTTTATCTCGTCGGCTGTATCGTCGTTACGTCAATTCGAGGGTTACTGTTGACATTAACAAAAGTAGCAATTTTTCTTATTTCATTTTCTCTTGTACTTATGATAAGGTGTAATCCAAACGTTTCTTATTAAATAATTTCAGTTTTTCTATGCGATATCAAGCAGCAAATCATCAAACATTATCGTGTTGATTCTCGCCCAAATAATGGTAAGATATCTTGTATTATTTACAATCGATTCATAAGAATAATCTTGATCTACTAAATTAATTTTATGTGAATTTGTTTAATTTGTTATCTTAACATCATTGATTATCTGGTTCTATTTTAAACGGTATTTAAAGATTTAAAAAATCAGTACCTCGAGTTGAGAGCCATAATGAGGCCAAAAATCTTTTTCAGGGAATGTACTTTGTCTCGTCCGTATTACTGATGCGAATGAACATGCCAGCAGAGTACAGGATAATAATAACCCAAGTGCTAGGTGATTTGCAATTCAACTTTTATCACCGATGGTTCGATGTGATATTCCTTGTCTCTGCTCTCTCGTCCATTGGCTTTTTGTACTTGGCGCACAAGCAGGCGCCAAGCGAACGTGCCTAAACATTTATCATCGGACGAACCGTCCATGTAATTACCTTTTTTTTTTTTTTTTTTTTTTAAGGAATATAAAAAAATTTTAGGTGGTCCCTCCTGCCAAGTTTTTATTGCCACCAATGGAATTAAGTTTTTTGTATATTCCGCGCTTGATTTTTTTTTCCTCTGATAACTGCAATAAAAAATGTTTGTGATTGTACTTTTTTTTTTTTTTTTTTTTTTTTATAGAGGACGAATATTTTTAAAATAAATTTCGTTTGTAAAATCTGTAAATAATACATGTAATATAAAAATTTATCATTTGATTGTATAAAAAAAATTATATATTTAATCACACATGCAATTGAATTATTTGAATGGTTGGGAAAAGTAATGAATTAGAATGAAATACAGTCTATTTCTAACTGACATCATGTAATAATTCCTTTTATTTATTATAGTAACAGGTATGTATGATTAAACAATATTTTAGGTGTCTAAATTTACCATACAAAAATTTCACAAGTCAGGAATGATTTGTTTCCATCATACGGAAATCGGTAAAAATTCAAAAAACATGTTTGCAATATCATATATTTTTTCTGGCAAATTCATTATAAACTATACAAATTGCCTCATCAAAGTTAACTATTTACTACATTCCTCAACACTCCCAAAAAAAAAAACAAAAAAGTTAGATTTCTTTACTCACAGCTTACATAAATGGTAATATTATTGCATTCATCTACTTAAAAACTAGAGCACATTTGTATTCTTTGTGAATCGATACTGGCATATAAAAATGTAAACTATCTCAAATTCTATGAGAAAAAAAGAGTAAATGTATGCTTAACTAGTGTTTCCAAGTGCTATGTGTAAAAATGAGTGCTTTGGAGGCATTTTATTAGTTTCATTTAAATATCTACATAAGCTGCTATGCTTCTTATGTAGCTCATTAGTTTATGTACTGAATCACAGTTTGAAAAAACATTCTGTTTTACACCGTTTATTTGATACATCAGCTCTCTTACTTTTATTATTTTTCTCAGTAAAATAGGTGCGTGTAAAAAGTCTCTAAAAACCATTTTTGGCCTCCGTTGTTCTTTAGTTTCTTCAATTGTTCATGGAGTTTGACTTGTTTAAGCTATCAAATCGATGATCCATTCCTCTCCCATTTTCACTGTTGGCTTACGTACCGTTAGAACATTGTTGTGTGGATTATATTTTGTTTCCAGATCAACATTGCCCATGGCTGGAAAAAAAAAATATGAAATTTTTATTAGTAATCTACTGCACAGGAATATAAATAGAGTAGCTAAAAAAAAAAAAAAAAAAAAAAAAAAAAAAAAAAAAAAAAAAAAAAAAAAAAAAAAATTTACCTTTAGAGTGTAAGACAGCCTTCTTGATATCCTTGGGTGGGTTAACAATGTCAACTCTCTCGAGCGAGCTCTTGGTGTCATATGTAGCGAGATTTTCGAGGAACGTTGAAGTAAGCTTCTTGCCATCAAGCTTGATCCTGAGATATAGATATTTACCGTGCCTGTATTCAAAGCTCGACTCATCATCGATATACAAGTTGCCTTGGGCTCGGCCCTCTCCATCAGCAATCACGACCAAGGTGTACGGGTCATTTCTCATAGCAACTGTGCTACGCCTGATACGCATTTTCCTGGGTACAATGGTACCTTCACGTTGGAACACGGGGATGCGGTGAATCGTCACCGAGACACTGTCTATCTGTTTTCCAAGGTACATCTTGTACGTCTCGATGTCATACCATGCGACCTTACCCTCGCCTGGGAAGTATACTGAAACTTCACTCACTGCAGGCTGGTATATTGACCTTACGAGAATAGCATCGCCTACGAGGATCTGGTCGTCAATAGTAAAGGCTGATATTTCAGTGGGATAGTGCGCCCAGATCGGTCTGATAACTGGGGTGCCATTGACTTCGTGTTCACGGAACAGAGTGTACCAGTAGGGTAGATAAGAGTACCTCAGTCTCAAGGTGTCCCTCGCGTTGTTTAGCAAATCGTCGTTATAAGTCCAAGGCTCGCGGCGTTTCGTGTCTATGTGTGCGTGCTGACGGAAGAACGGCAACCACGCTCCAGCTTGGTACCATCTGGTCAGAAGCTCAGCGTCAGGATTCTTGAAGAAGCCACCGACATCAGCGCCGCAGAATGATATGCCAGAAATGGCCAGCGAAAGACACATTGGGTACGAGATTCGCAGGTGTTCCCACTCTGCCATGTTATCGCCCGTCCATACAGCTGCGAAACGCTGTGAGCCGGCAAAGAATGCTCTGTAAATGTTAAAAAATTTGCAAAAATAATAACTTTGCCGGTTGAATAACGTGTATATAAATTTAATTTGTCAAACCTAGTTAGAATAAAGGGTCGAAGAGCTCCGCCGGAACGTTTGAAAAGCGCCTCATACGTGGACATGGTGTAAACCAAGCCATAAATATTGTGAACATCTCGATGCTCCCAGTTTCCGTAGTGCACAAGGTCTTTGGGCATAGTGATTTCAGGCCCGTTGAAGACGGAGGGTTCGTTCATATCGTTCCAAATGTGAACGTCGTTGGTTGTACCCTCAAACTTGCTTATGTCATAGAGACCGGAGTAGTATTCGCGAACTTTGGGGTCGAAAAAGTCGAGGTACGAGGACGAACCGGGCCAGCACCAGCCCTCGTAGTCCTTGCCGTCCCTACTCTTGACGTAATAGCCGTTGTCGGTGGCGTCGTTGTGAAGGAAGTAGTCGCTGGCACGCTTAATGTGAGGATCAATGATTACTACAAGTTTACGACCTTTTTCCGTCAAATTCTTGACCATTTCCAGAGGATGGGGGAACTTGAGCTTATCCCACGTGAAATATCTTTTGCCATCTGTATACTCAATGTCAAGCCACATAACGTCCATGGGTAAATCATACTTGTCAAAGTTTGTAGCTACTTGATTCACATCCTCCTCGTCGTTGTAATTCCAGCGACTTTGATGATATCCAAGCGAGAAAATCTACAGGAAAATTTGATTGAAAATCATCGTGTACACTACAAATGGTTTGTTAACTTACGGGTGGCAAATTCGCAGTTCCGGTGAGAGAAGCAAACTGTTTAAAGACGTCCATTGGTGTGGGACCGAGCAAAATAAATACATCGATGACTCCGGATTCAGACATGATGTGAGCGTCTACTTGTGGTTTTTTTACCGTTCCAGAAACCATATTGACCAAGCTTTTCACGAAATCGTTGTCCGCACTCGATGTTATGTCAACCCAAGTTTCGGCTGCGTTGTTCCAGTAAATTCCGGACGTTGTCTCTTTTCTGCGATTGTTGGAAGAAAAAAATAATTTACAACCACTGAAAAGTTGTAGAAAATGTTTCGAGCTTAAAAAAACTATTTACCCGTGAGCATAGAGAACAGGAATGGCGCCATAGAGTGACATTTTTTCGTTGATTTCATATTCAAACACGTCCAAGTTGTACAGTCGATACGGATCCGTTTGTTTGGTCGACTTTAGTGCAAAGGAATCGGCATGCTCGGGAATACCATAAGCTTGCTCAGCTCCCGGAAAGCTGAAATCCATGGCAACGGCTTCAGGGCCCAGGGGCTTTTCGTCGTGATGGCTTTTATAATTTTCTTCCCATGCACCAGGATCGTCTTCAGCACCGTCACCAGGGAACTGTGGTGCATCAGGCTGATCAGCAGCTGGTTCAGCGGGTTTTTCGGCATTTTCGGCATTTTCTTCAACTTGTTGTGGTTGATCTGGTTTTCTATTCAAATGGAGTGTTACTTAGACAACGTGATCTAACGTAAAAATTATAAAATAGAAAAGTATTTTTTTTTTTTTCTCTTACGCCGGAGGTTTTGTCCTCAAATGCTCAAACCTCATGAAACCTCTGTCGTTTGTGGAAATAACCAACTGGTTTCCAACATAAAAGTCAACTTTGAATGGATTGACATGGAGGATAGCTTTGTTCTTTCCATTCTTAACAGTGATGTGTGTCGACGTTTTCTCAACAAGTTGTAGAACTGTAGTTTGGGGATGATCCTTCAAAGCATATTCCACTTCATATCTTGGATGCAAAGGAGATTTTTCATTGATGTACAGCCTGAACAAGTCATTTTTCAAAGCTGTCAATTCAAGCCTGTAGTAAACTCCCGTGACCTTATTGTACAATTCAATGTGCAATGTCGACTCTTTGTGGCTTAATGTATCTGGCAAGAGCTCATACGGAGTTTTTCCAGGTTCAACTTTTCTGCACCGTCTACAATTAAAAACGCTCGATGAAGTGATTTACACTAAACTGATCATACTTGAAATGCTTATTTCCACTTACTACCGCAGCAGACCCTTGTTTATAAAATCGCTGATGCAAGAGGTAGATAAAAAAAAAAGCAAAAATATTAAATACTCGTACCTGCAGAAGCTGCTATTCTCGCACTTTTTGAAGTTTTCTCTCTGCACGCCACTTGTCGTCTGAGCCATGATAGCCAGTAAGAGCACAGCTGTGCCCAACCTGAAAGCAGTCAACATCTTGGCTAGTTAGGGTCTGTCAAGAAACTCTGCTCCAACTCGTTACGTCTCAATCTCTCTATTACTACTTACAAGTCGTATGAAAGAAATAAGAAACAAAAAAAAAGAAAATGAAAGAGAAAGAAAGAAAAAGAATTCAACTCTGATAAACAGTTCGCAACGATAGGGTTATCAGGGAGGTTGAAAAAAAAACTCTCCTTTCTCAGTAACCGAGTAGGTATAAATACACCATCAGCTGCATCGATCATCGCTAAACTTAGATAATAAAAATACCAAATTTTTAAATCGTAATCTCTCTCGTCACGTATCATACTTATAGGTATAAGCTTCTGGCATATGTACTGCATGCGTCAATAATTAAGCGCAGTGTGTGTTTATTGATCGTTTGATCTTTAAAATAATTATCATTGATTCAGGAAAATCCAGCGAACCGGTTGACGCGGGCACGTGACTCTCGAGGGAAAAAAACCCTTACTAGCTCGGGAAGGCCCCGGATAACATCAGCAACATCAGCAGCGCACAGAGAAGCAGACACTCGCTCTTCCACTCACGTCTAACCTCAACTCTGTTTTGTGTGTGTTGTGTCCTCTTAGATTTGTAACATATACATCACTTGGGTAATTTCAATTCTTTGAGCGAGAAACGCACCGTTGCACCATCGAGGAGGAGGGCGGTAAGACGAACTTAACAAACTAATTGAAAAAACGGGAACGAACAACAACAACACTCACCGGGCAAGTAAAAAAGCCATCTTCTTGGATGAGCCTTGCCTGTTGGCACACACGCAAAGGCTGTACGAGGACTGGTGGCCCGGACGTGGCGGCGTCGGCGGCGACACTACGGAAAAAGAGTACGAAAAAATACGAAACACATATTATACGCCGTGTGTATATAGCTATATATAACGTATCGTGTGGGTGGGCGATATTGTGGATATGCTGTATTCTAGGCAAGTGCCAACAGAGTCCAGCCAAACATTTGTGGGAGCCATAACATTGGCGTGACATTGCCAGAGGATGCCGCCGAGAGTGTGTAAACAAATATACCTACTATTATTTCACGTAGAGGCTATTTTTTCTGCCTTTGATATGTTTTAGAACGTGCTCGTTTGCGCCGATTTCTTCCGATTTATCGTTACTGCTTGGAAAATTGTGGTCGTAGTTATAACTTTTAAGATGCTGAAATTAACTTGAAAATAGCTACAAAGGCACAAAAATATTATAATCCATATCCTATATACATCCACATTGAGTGCCGTTTAGACTAGTTTTAACAATCTCTATTGCGTTTGATCGTAAGTTCAACTCTGCTAATTCCCATCGTAAACTGTGAAAAATACAACTTTAACGGTTAATAAATTAGCTCATACGTACATGCGTGTACGTGTAGGTGCACTTTTTATACGAGAACTCTTTTTTTTTTTTTTTTTTTTTTTTTTCATGTCAATTATAATTAGTTCTCTTTTTCGTGAGAAAAAAAAGCTCTCCCTCGTGAAAAATGTATTATAGCCGCACCAAGCGAGGCTAATATTTTTCGACGCCAAAAGGGACCATCCTCTACTCTCCTCTCTTCTTTCCTCTCTACGGCTACGAAAAAAATTGATCGAGCCGCGCACTTAATTATAGAACCCATATAGCCTTCGGGGCCGCACATAAAAATCGCGATCACGTTTTAGTCGCACACGAAGAAAAAGAAAGAAGAAAACAAAAAAAAAAAAAAACAAGCGCGACTTCTAAGTCTAAATATAGTTTTTTCAGCCATAAACCAGCGACGAACGTATATATAAAAGTTTTAGCCAGAAGGCTATACTATACACCCCAACTTTTGTGTATGTACCGTAATCCTCCTCTTATTTCCCCTACTTCTTGAAGCTCCTGTAACTTGTATTCTGCGAGCGTGGCATCTGAAATGACAAACTTCACGGAGAAAAAAAGAGCCCTTGTATTTTCCTTCCTCAGCCCAGTAACGTTTTTCTCCACACCAGCTCGAAAAACACCTCGGGGGGGGGGGGGGGTTTTGCAAATCACAATAAGCTTTTACGAACCGAGTGGATAAACTTTTATTGTGACTCTACGTGATCATTGCGCTATACACAACGAGTTTGAGCATATATAGTTGAAATCACCTCAGCCACTGAAGTTGCGGAGAACAGTGAAGAAGGAGAATGCGTTCGACAACATCTGCGGGGAGGGAAAAAAAAAAAAATATAAAGCCAATGCACACGTGGGCTCTGTGGTTTTTAAACTGTACCGAGCCAAATGTTTGCATGGACAATCTGACGTAGCCTCCCGCAGTCAATTCAACGGGCCGCTGGGCTCGCAGCATCATAATCGCGAGTATTTTGTTGGTCTCCTTGTCGAACACCACGTGCTCCATCGTTGCGAAGTAGGCGGCGTTGCTCACACCCTTGCTCTTGTACATGCGTGGAAAAATAAATCAAAATTAAACAATATACTCACGTATATGGAACCGTAAGTCGATTGTCGGGGTGAAATTACTTCGTTTATGAGGTGCTGGGGACTCCACTGGCAGATGTAGAGCGACGTCGAATGCAGCATGAAAACCGACAACAAACTGAACCTGTCGCTGTCGCTCTGACGAACGATCACACCACAATTAATACTCAGTACGATTAGATAGTGATATTGTATTTTGGTTGGTTCACCTGGAGAAGTTTGATCGCAATTAGGGACAGATTGTAAAGTACACCCAAGAGGGTCGTCATGTAAATCGACCGCGTGAAACGCTCAATGCCCTCGCAATATCTGTTCAAATTACACGATACATTTATTTATTTTTTTTTCCTCAGTTGTACGATATATTATGCCATATGTTGCAGTAACACCAGCTTACATGAGAATTCCTTGGTGAAACACAGCGCACTCCACAACGTCTGCAATGATTCGACATGAAAGTTGTTTTTTTTTTTTTTTTTTTTTACTATGTATATGTTGTACCTTTCCTGGATAGGGCCTTTCCCCGCGCGACTCCTTTTTTCCAAACGCCATGCTCTCGATCATCATCGCTTAGCTCCGTATTTAGCGAGGCGTGTGTGTCCAGCGCCATTGCGTAGAGTCTGTCGCTGATGCACCTCAAATAGCCGCACGCCATCATAATCAGAAACAGACCGGTGGATTCGTAGCCCGGAATAATCAACGCGATGGTGAAACAGATGATTGATTGGAGGCACGCCACTGCCGAGTACATCGGCTCGTCTTGGATGTCCACGTAAAATCTAAAAATTCGTTACGTCTTTCGTTAAAAACGAGTATACGCTTTTCGTGTAGACTATACGGTCACAATATGTATCACCAGAGCGAAGAGTGCTTAGTTTTTCGTTTCAATGGAATTCGAAATGATTATTAGGATGACAAACTATTCATTGAGTTTTTTTTTTAAACCGCAAGTTTTGTTTTTGTGTTCCAAAAAAAAGGGGGCAAAACTGGTTGATCCAGATTGAAGATTGGCACTTATGTGGCGAACACTACATATTTTCCAATCGAGGGCTCAGTAAATTACCAAAAAAGGTACTTTTACTCTCCTACCCAAAATATGAAAAAAAGAAGTCGGAGTTGTTGATTTCATGAATCTTCGTTGCTTTGCTCGGACGAAAATATTCATAAAATCTCTTATTTATGCATACTATGTTTATTGCATAGAGATTTAAGCGTGGATACTAATTCAATTTTTTTTTAAATTTTATTAATTTTAATGCCTTATTTCGGGGAAAAAAGTTTCTTTAATTACTGCATACAATACAGTGCAATCATTTGCTACAAAATAACTTTTTCTCTCATTGTTGTATTGTTAACAGTGATGAATAGAATATTTTTTCATCAAGAAGAATACACTTTATGTGGGAGAAAAATTTTTTTTTCAAGCGTGTATAAATCTTTAAGTTGCTTGGACCATTTTTTACAGATTAAAAACAATTTTTTATGGAGTATTAATTTGATTTATAAAATGTATAACGCAAAAAAGTATAGTTTTCCAGGATTATAACATTGTTTATTTAGTGTATTATTCTAGAACTGAAAGTATCTCTTAAAAAAATGAGTAATATGCCACGTTATTTTCATCAATTTTTACTTTGTATTTATAAGTAAATTGTTTCATTTCAAAATTATTGAGAAATAGAACTGAAAATTAATTTTAAAGTTATTCAATAATAACAAAAATATCTAATGATAGTAAAAAAATTCAACAAGATATTTGATGTACTTTTTACAATTCAAAATAAAAAAAAGTCCTTGTCGACATTAAGATTATCTTCGGCTAAAAGAATGCTTTTTTGTAAGGTACTATTAAAAAAAAAAATTTCAAAAATATTTACAACAGACAATAAAAAATAAAAAATAAAATAAATAAAAAAATAGATTTTAGCCTTTGAAAAATCATTATCGAAAAATAAATTTTAGAAGAATAACAGAAAGTTAAAAAAACTTTTATTCCAAACAATCGACAGTGGCTTTCTTGTCGCTCCGAATATTGTGATTATTGTTGACGGTGAAATAATTATACTTGTAAAAGGCCCTCAATTGCCATCAAATACGTAAATGGCTTTCTCGCTTTTATCTTATCAACCAAAAAAAAAAAAATAGGAAAGGTTCTCATGCTCATATCATCAAATAAACAATCCTTCCAAACGACAATTTTCACTCTGGTAAGCCACTCGTGAGTGGTGCCATCAGACCTGAGAACAAAAAAATACGCAATCCACCTTAACTATATGAAAAAAAAAGGTATGGAAAATATTGTCTTCTAAACTGAAAAGGAAGGATGCGCCGAGCCGTCCCATTAGGCTCGAGGGGTGGCAGCCTGACACAGTAACCGGTGACAATGTAAGTGACGCAAACTATCGAAGAACTGTACATCAATAACGCCCTGAGCATGTAAGCCTTGGCCTCGAACATTTTTACGGTGCCGCTCTCCTCCTCGGGCCTCACGTGACGCCACAACTTCTTGCACATCCCCAGCAGCCTCGCGAACTCCTCGCGCTTTGCAAACACTATCACGTACCTGAAAAAGCAAATATCAACGTTGTTATTTTTCACCCTCCATTCAAAAATTAATGCATGTACTTTATGCAAATGCTCTGGATGATGACAATCTCGCAAACGAGGCCTATGTCAAAGTCCTTGTCGCCGTTGGTGAGCATACGCGCGAAGGGAAACAGGTACATTGTGTTGTAAATGGCCGATATGACGAAACAGTACAGCCCGAGGATTCGGCTCCCGATGAACTCCAGCGTCCGACCCTCGAACGGCAGAACAGCGATTAAACGCAACAAATTCACGTGGGTGCCCGACAAACCCTCAAACGTCCACACCTTCTTCCCTCCCCCTTTGGCCATATTGTTCTATCCGATATTTCCTTTTTTCGATTATCGATTTGTTGAATTTTTTCTACGCTCTTTATGTGTATACCCGCGTTGTTGTCTCATCTACTGGACAATGGTCCGATGTTACCCCTGACTGTTTGTTTGTTTGTTTGCGAGACGCTTGAAAGCAGCGAGTACACGGAGGCGCTTAAACAATTCATTTCCCGCTTTCGTTCGATATAATTGCACATTCAGCTGCGATGTACGCTTTTATTTTTTTTATCCTCGAAAGTAGCGAAAGGCAAAAAAAAACAAAAGAACAACCCTTACGTCTATAGGTGGGTTAAGTTCTCGAAATAGAAAGTCCACGTAGAGCTTTGGCGCAAATTATGATTTATTAACGCGCAAAAGAGCGGCATGTAGGTACCAACTCTTTCCCTCATTGGTCGCTCTAAAAGTGGCATCAGCGATTTCAGCGACAAACAAAGGGGTCGCCTGCGCGTCTCCCGCGTTTTTTATTATTATTTTTCCCGTGCACCCACCATTTGTCTCCCGTGCCTTTCTTTCATTTGTTTTTTTTTTTTTTTTTTTTTTTTTTGTTGCAAGCTATACGTATATACGGTGTTTAATTAATTTTTAAGAGGGACTCGCTCGCCAATCACGAGCAAACAAAAGCTCCCATAGTTTCCTTCGCAAACAGTGTTTTCCCGCTGTTGAGCGAGTTATACTGTATACCTTGCCTCTCGGCGCTTTCCGCGCGCCCGTGCCTTATATAAACCTATCGGCTTTCCCTCGAGCCGGAAAACAACTTCTTTGCGATATTTGTTTCGTCGAATCGCAACTTTCGCCTTTGACGCAGTAGCTTCGACGCGGAAAGTGGAGTATCGTAAAATCGCCAGATTTATAAAGACCCCAAGAAACTTTTCTTTTCTTCTTTTTTGGAATTGCTCAGTTTTTACGCTGTTAAATCTATTAAATTGCCGCTTCTTCTTCTTCTTTTTTTTTTTTTTTTTTTTTCGTCGTCATCCGCTTAAATCAGTCATTCCGTGTTGTACACCGAGAGAAAAACATTATTAAAATTATAGAGAAACTCAGGCCAAAATAACCATTCCGCATAGTAAAACGGATGCCGGTGAGTAAGGAAAAAACAATTATTTTTAACAGTAAAGATTATTATTTTACTAGTAAGAATTGTAGTTTTAATAGTTAAAATTATGGTTACAACGATAAAAAATAGAAATAGTAAACCTTCAAAGTATCGCTTTATAAATTTTAATTTTTGCATAGAAATTTTAACTGTTACACAAAAATAATTTTTACTTTTAAAAATAATGACTTTTTCCTTCTTCGCCAACTTACCTTCTATTTACTGAGAAAAATAGTAATTTTAGCTGGAACTTCTCTATAATTTTCATTGTTTTTTTCTCTCTCGTGTATACGTGCCACTGTATAAACATTTTCCGGAAGATCCACAAAAAAAAAAAAAAAAAAAAAAAAAATGCGAGTCCAAATATCAAACTCGAAATCCGCACTCTCTCTCCGCCGTTCAATCGTCGACAGCGAATAGCCAAGTGGCGTTTTGACATCACCTCTGCAGTACTGTATGTGCAATGGTATCACTATTATCATTATTATTTATACCTGTATTACTTTTTAAATATATGTATGTATATTTTTTTTATTTATTCCGCGTGGAAATGTCACGTATGCGATCGTGCACGCGATCTATGTGGCGTCGAGACCGAAAGTTTGCGTGCATCGAGAGTAGCTCAATGTACCCCACCCCCTCCCACCTGTCAATTCGACAGATTCCGCGCAGCAGCTCTCTCTCGATGATATTGCGATGGCAAACATTTTATTCGAATTTCCGTCCGACTCCCGCTGAAATTTATACGCAATAATATTTGTACGTATACACTCGGTTACCCAAACATCACGTTATTGGTGTACAGAGGATTTTAGTCGATTCTTTTACGAGGGACCATTGCTCCTTGCTCCAAGCATACGTATAGTCGACAGGATATTGGAAACTCCGGTGTGCAGATGGATGTACCAGCTAAGTGAAATTTCCAATTCGTGTCCCACCGGCTGTGGTAAGGACTGACGCGGTCGTCTTCTGATGGCCAATGGTCACGTCGAGCAAAGACTATATTCGTAAAGCCGCAAATATCCCGTGTATATACGGGTGGTCCCTCCCGAGTCCTCTGGGCACACTATATTAGCGAATCCGATGTCGCATCGCCCAAGAAACCGGGAGAGGATCGAGTACACTATACACAGCTCGTAATTTCCTTGAATAGCGGTGATCCACCCACCACCGCGTGATGAACGAACATACATATATGGCTCACTCGTTGGTATTTTGGTATAATATATCTCGTATATCTTGAACCAAATATCAAAAAGTTGAAGAAACGTATAACTTTCTACATCGAAAATTACATTTACATCCCTTTAACTACACTATTTTTTGCGGTGTGACATCAATGATTCCGTAAATTGCATCACGGAAAATATGGCAAAAGTATAAGCCGGAAATGCACGATATCGACAAAGCCATGAAATTTTCTATGTAACGGAGAGACAAATATACCGTAATGCGATTGGAAATATCTTAGATAAAAGTTCGTAGTATCGGAGGATGTATACTTGGGGACATAAATTTTCTCTTTGGTCCACTATACGTAAAAAGTTGGTAAATGTTGTATTTTGTCCGTATTCCTTTGACTTGCGACTTAACAAATCGAAAAGCCTCAAGGAGCTCGAATCCTGTTACGGAGAAAGCTTGAAAAATTCAGGATCTCTTTGTCCATCATTCGAATCCCACTGTTTTGCCACTGCAGCCGGGACGGAATAAAAGAAAGGAGCCTCGAACGCCCGCTGATTTATTCAAAAGGGGAAAGATTTGCGCTACACTTCTGAGCTTTTATCCTGTTAATTACGTACCTGAAGGTGACAGTGGCGCATGAAAGAGAACAAAAAAACAACGTATACCTACCCAAGAACATCTTTTTCCTCCCTCCCCCTCCCCTCCTTCGTCGTGTACACGATTGAGTGTACATAAAGGGCGCAGAGTGGGCTAGTCACCCTGGGGTCTCCGTGTAGTGTATGCAGATGCGTACAAAGCTGCTCTCTCGCCATTGTAGTAATTTCTTCTTCTTTTTTTCCTTCCCCGGCGATGGATCCCTTTTGATATGCCGTTCACCGAAACAAAGTTCAGAATGGAGCGTTTTTCCGCCCCGGCAGTTGGTTCGTTTTGATATAAACAATAGGAGAGGACGAGGAAAAAAAAAATCGAGAACGCAGATAATTATCGCACATTCAGTTTATTATACCTCAAAGAGTAATTTACGAGATTCGTAGAGTCAACGAGGAAAATACAATTGTCTACGCCACGTGTGTCTGTGTGTGTTAACGATATACTTATACGGAAAATTCGCTATTTTCTCTCTCTCTCTCATTTAACTTACTTTTTTTTTTTTTTTTCATCCCGAGTAAGTATACAATATAATGAAAGAACTCGAAAGCCGTTTATCCCCAAGTTCCATCGAGTCGCATTATATCGCCAAGCACCCATATACATATACGAGTTCTCCCCTCGATTCTTATTGTTCTCTAAATAAATGCAATTGTCGTGTGCTCTATAGAATATACGGTTAGAAAAAAAACTCCCTCTCGTCTTTTCCCCTATACGTACTTACTTCTCTCATCAAAAGTTAAAATACTTCGAGATACACTTATACACACTGCAACAATGATAAATTTTTCTGTCCATACAACCAGTTTCATACAGTTTCCGGTACCAATCGTCGGAGCATACGTATTATCTTTTAATGAATCCTTGTAGCAGTATACTTTGGTGACGATTAAAAATCATATAGTTATAGTGACCATACCTAAAGTGTACATGTCTAAATTAAATTTATATAAAAAAATACAATCGCACGCTGTACGCGTCATTCGTCGTTTGCTTTAATACTGGAACACTTGTAAAAACATCTCACTGCTTATCGGTATCTTTAACGTGTTAAGGATTTTTAAAAGTTTTTTATTTTCTTTTATTTTTTTTATCTATTTATTGTTTTTGAAAACTACGCGCGCGCTATCGTTTACATGTAAATAACACTTATTCGAAGTATCTTTTGTTTAGTTTATTGTTTACAATATCTTTGGCTCATCGATCGATGAAAACGTGCGTTTAATCGGACTTTTATATTTATATCGTACGTTAGGGGTTTTTTTTTTTTTTTTTTTTTTTATTATTCCTTACAAATAACCATCGTCATCGTAAATTGTTATGTACAAAACAAAAAACAGTTGATCATCCATCGTACATGTAGCCCCTGATCAACGTATTTCACAATTCTACATTTTTCACTTGTCTGCACTTATTTGATTCCTACAACACGTCACACAGTGATTGCAACCAATGATACATAATTGTTGGTTCGCGAGTACTCCCGAGTCGTTTTTTCGAATGCCCCTCTTGATAAATCACAATTCATGCAACGAAAATTCGCACAATCCTCGTCGACACCGACGTCCATTCGCCCCAAAACATGCACGTAAATTACATATACATATATAATATATAAATATCTATAAAATTTTCAATACAAACAACCAACGATTAAATGCATCTGATACACACCGACAACGTCGAACCAAGGATCAAAACCTCTGCAACGAATAATCCAAACGAGTCTCCTTTACAGTAACAATAATAATAATAATAATTGGCACGTATTCGTATATATTGTATATATACTCGCACACACGTTAGTTCACAGAGTTCAACCCCGCGCGAACCATCGATTGATTTAGGCTTCTGTAATTGCAATTTCGGATCAGTCTTTGTGCGCTCGGGATGAGAAATCGATCGTACACGTACACCTATAATCAATATATCCCAAGTCAGGCCCTTCCATGCCGGAATAAACATCACCGAGCGAACGTTCGCATTACAGTGTATACAACAAACGCCGTCGCTGCACCACCAAGGGATTCGAGTGTTATTGACCAGCTATATGCAGTGGACCGACGCACCGCTGACACACACACACGCTATCGTCCGTCAGCCCCTATCTCCGTATATATGGGCATGTATACGACTATCCCCCCTCCCCCGCCCATACATCATCACGCGCGGTGAACCGATTAAATCGTCGAGCGATTAAGCGCCAACTCTGTCGCGCGAGCGCGTCAGCATAATTGCCGTTTATGGGCGCACCCTGTCCCCCCTGCACTCCATTTGTTATATATATATACATACATATAGGCACATTGATTTCGATAGTAGTCCTCCCCCTCCCCCCAACCTAACCCGTACCTATATGCGTCGCGCGTTACATCACCTCGGACCCGGGAGGAGCCGCATATCGGTGTCCATTGAGTCAGCCGATGATATCCGCGTCCCCGGGCCGATAGCTCACCGATTTCTTCTTCTTGAGCCGCCTCTCCGGCTGCCGCTCGACACAGTGCAGGGCGTCGAGGCACCGCTCGCAAGCGGCGCCGGGCGGTCGCTACGTGGCCAGTATCCCCGGCTGTTGGGCTCCCAGCTGGGGACAACACTCGTGCTAGACCCAGTACTGGTTCTTCCTGAGCAGGGGGTTGTTCGGGGTGGCCCGGGGCGGTTGGGAGGCGTGAGACGGGCACGGCAGATCCGTCGTCTCGAAGCTGCTCCACTCGTCGGCGTCCCCCACCCCGTACGGGTACCTAGCCGACACGTCCACGTCCGAGCCCATGATGCTGTCCATCGGGCTCAGGGCTATCACCTGCA
This sequence comes from Copidosoma floridanum, assembly GCF_036245765.1. NCBI lineage: Eukaryota > Metazoa > Arthropoda > Insecta > Hymenoptera > Encyrtidae > Copidosoma > Copidosoma floridanum. The sequence goes on along the minus strand of NW_028321902.1, from coordinate 6,564,051 downwards.
GGACACCCACAATTTTATTATAGATATATTTATACGCACCAGAGGGGAAGAAATAAGTTACACGTACCTTGCACTGGGGTAGAGTCGAGGTCAGGGTTGGTGGGCCCATGAGGGGCGGGAGTGGGGTGCTCGAGCTTATGCTACTGGCGAGGACAACGTCGTTGGGCGCGCAGTACCGCTTGAGGTGCGGCGTGGCGGGGAGCAAGTGGTCTGGTGGCCTCGGCAGCGACGACACGTTGCACGCCGGCTCCACCTTGGCGTCCTGCTGATGGGCCGGGTCTATCGACGACGAGGATGACTCCCCTGCCCCGCTTGGCTTCTTCTTTTTCTTCTTGCCTCTGCCGTGCCTGCACCTTATGGTCACGATGATACACAGGGCGAGGACAAAGATGCCCGCGAGGGCGCCGATCAGCAGGGTGTAGTCGTTGGCCATGCTCGGGGCCACGGTCATCTCGCCCTCGTGGCCGACCGGGTCCATCGGCTCGAGCGAGTTGTTGTAGTAGTCGCTGCTCAGCTTGAGCCGGAACTCAAAACTACCCACGGCCGGCTGGAAGCGGAAGGCGGTCTGATGGGGCACGACGAGCACGAACTCGAAGCCATCGCTCACCCCGTTGACGTCGTTCGAGGGCACGTTCGTGCAGACGAGGTACACCACGCCCGAGAGCACCTGCGAGTGCGAGAACTTGCCGATCTCCCGTTGCTCCTGCAGGGCCCGTTTCTTCTCCCCCGAGGACACGGTCCTGTTCATGATGCGCATGATCTTGGCGAACCTCGGTCGCCGGGTCACCCTGAACACGGGGTCGCTGCCGGCCAGCTTGGCCAAGGGCGTCGCGTCAAAGTACCCGATCCCCAGCCTCGTTCTCTCGCCCGCGTACACCTCAAGGCTCGGGCTAATTATCATCAGGGGCACGACGCGGATGGGCACGCTGATGCCGCGCAACTCAAACTCGCTCACCCGGGCGGACAGCTCGAGACTGTCGTTGCTCGCCGTCATGTCCTGCTGCACGTACACGATGCTCTTGGACAGGAGGTCCGTGTGCCGGAAGTTGTTGCTTTGCTCGCGGATGTGGAGGGCCCCGTGTCTTGGGGCTCGAGTCACCTCGTAGCGGACCAGGTCCGGGCGGACGTTCGTCTCGAGCTTGAGGCTCTCGGTGTCTATGGTGGTGGAGGTCAGGCCTTGCTGGATCTCGACGGGCCGAGCCACGCTCACGGCCAGCCTGATCGGGTGGACGTTTATGTTGAAGATCTTGTAGTCGTGGTTGAAGTGCCCGTCCGACACCCGAAAGTAGAAGGTCGAGAGTAGGAGGGGTCCCCTGTGCTCGTAGACCAGCCGCGACGAGTCCACGTCCTGCTGCGTAAAGTTCTTCGGCTGGTGGGTCTTGGTGTTGGAGTTGGAGTCCGCCGAGAGGAGGAGCAGGCGGCCGTACGTCGGGGCGTTTATGATCTCGTAGATGATGTCCTTGGGCTCGGTGTCCGGATCCGTGGTGAGGAGATTGTCCCGGGTGATGGTTTGCGTCTGGTTCTGCACGACGTCGATATCTTTGATGACCTCGAGTTTGAAGGGCTGGTCGTTTATGGGGGCCACGTCGACGGGCACCGAGACGTTGCACAGGACCACGTGACCCGGGGACACGTAGACCGTGAAGTCGATTTGGTCCCTGAGGGTGTCCGAGTGGTCGTGGAAGTAGGCTATCTTGCCGCTCCTGGCCTCCGACTCGGAGAAGGTCGTGATGTTCAGGTCGGGCAGGAGCATCACGTGCCCGTAGCTCGGCTGCCTTATCAGTCTCACGAAGACGTCGGGGTTGGCTATGGCGGCCTTCGTCCGGAGAAACGTCACGATCTCGCTGATGTTTATTCCAAAGGTCGACGAGCCACCCTCGATCACTTGCACCGGGGTAAAGGTAACGTAGCGGTGCAGGCCGCCGCTCGAGATTGATATGTCGATGTTGAATATCTATGGGGGGGTTGATTTTTTTTTTTTTTTTTTTTTTCAGTATTACGTATACATATGTGTATAAGGTGTGATGCACGCACCTGATCCCTGATTGTGTTGGCAAAGTTGGTTTCGACGTCGAAGATGAAGCTGTCGCTGGCGTTGATGTTGTTGAAGGACTTGACGTGTTCGTAGGAGACTCTGCTGTCATTGAGGTCCTTTTGGGTGAACCGGTCGACGGGGACCCAGGTGCCCTCGCTCGTTTCCATCATGATTTTTCCCATCCCGGCGCCGAGTCTTACCACGTATTTCAAGTCCCGGTTGGGGTCGGTGCATTTAGCCAGGAGCAGATCGCTCGTGATGGGTTTTCTTGCCAGTGGAAAGATGTTGAGGACCCTGTTGCGTTCGAGCCGTATACGGATGGGTTTGGTCGACACGCTCACCGAGTAAAGGTCCGTTGTGTGCGGGCCGTCGCTAACCGTGAACTTAAATTCCGCCTCGCTGCCGCCTGGAAGTTCGTTGAGGCACTTTCTTGGTAAATTTCTCAAGCTTTTTGTTTCTCATTTTTTAAGAATGCATACCTCGAGCAACGTATTCAATTTTAATCGTATAGACCAATAACTAATTAAATAAGTGGTACAAAAAACAATTAGCTTTTTTAAAAAATTGTGAATTAAAAGAATTAAAAAATTTTTACGGCATAAGTTGCCAGAACTGTTCACGTGAATTCAAAATTGCAATGAAATATGTTATTCGTGTCCTGGTATTTGGTAAATTACTTTATATACTTTTAATGGTTATTTAGGAACAGTTTTATATCTTCACTAAAATACAAATTGATCCAAAATAAAAAAAATAAAATAATAAAGGAAAACACTGGAATAAATAGTGGAAATTTTGCACAGTACGGCGAATACAATTTTAAAGTAAAAAAAAAGTCGTAATACAATCACCGTTTATTAAATTCACACAAGAAAAAAAAAAAAAAAAAAAAATATTGCAAGTACCTACTAAATAATGCATGCGTTGAAAGTGATAAGTACTTTTTTTTTTAATTACTCGAATAATGTAAAGTATCTGGCTTATTCGTGAACCTAAAAGCTACACTGTAGGGAACCAACTTACTAGTGAGAAAATGATAAAAAAAAGAAAAAAATTCCAACTTACTCCTGTGCGTGAACAGAACATGCCGGGCGTCGATCATCTCCTGCGTAAAGTTGCCGATCTCAATGCCCGGCGCCTCGCTCAGCGAAAAGTACCCATTCGCCAAACTCCTGACCCTATAAACCAAGTCCTCGGGAGCCGAGTCGTTATCCTTGGCAGCCAGGTACTCACTGCCCACGACGACAGATCCGCCCTGCCACACGCTGAACCTCGTCCTGTTGACGACAACCGGCACTTGATCGTTGACCGGCTCGACGTTCACCCACACGTCGAAGGGCTCGCTGCTCTTCTCCCCGGCCATCACCGCCAGCTTGAACCGATCCGCCGCCACTTCATCCCCGCTATTCCTGTACACGATCTCCCTCGCGGCCAGCTGCCCCTGGGAGAACTTTTTCACCGGCCCGCCCTTCGCCGCGTCCACCAAACCCCCGTGCCTCGGCTTCTCGACCACCCGGTAGTCGGTCAGCTTGCCGGCAAAGTACCCCGTCAGCGCGTAAAAGTCCGTCTCGCGCAGAGCCACGCTCTTACCCTCGAGGACCGTCAGGTTGCGCGCGGCCACGTACAACTTGGCCGGGATAATGGCCACGCTGACGCTCAGGTTGCGCAGCCAGACCACCCCGTTGCTCACGTCCACCACGAAGCTGTCCCTCGTCCGGTTGGGCGTCGTCTGCACGTAGTGCACCCGATCCTCGTTCACGAGGCTCTGCTCGAAGCTCTCCACCGCGTGGCTCTCCCCGTCCTCCTCCTCGTTCCCGCCCTCGTCCTCGTCGCGCGTCTGCACCTCCAGGTGTCCGTTCTTGGGCCACTCCCTGATGTGGTAGGTGACGCGACCGGGCGGCACGTCCGGGTGGCCGATTTCGAGGCTCTTCCTGCTGATGACGACGCTCGTCGCCTCCTCGACGTACACGGTCCCGTTGTGCTGCACCAACAGGGGCTCCCAGTAGCTCTCCGGGAGCACTTTGACCGCGAGCGTGCCCCTGTCCTCGGCGTCCTTGACCTTCACCCTCAGTGCCAACTGGTCCGGCTTGAGGGATTTGGCCGTGTGCCGGTAAGCCACGGCACCGCGCACCAGGTCGGCCATGTCGAAGCCCTCGGTCTCCCGGTTGAACTTGAGCAGTGTCCCGTGCTTGAGCCGCTCCAAGAGCCGGAACTCGATGTCCGTCGAGTTGGCGTGGACGTTGGTCTCGGCGTCGATGTCCTTGGTCCCGAGGTAGGTCGTCCGGTTAGACTGGACGAGCGTGTCGGTGCTGAGCAGCAACTTCACGTACGGCCGGCCCGCCTGGACCTCCAGCTCGCCGTTGGCGAAGAGCTCGCCGTCGCTGACCGTAAAGTCCACCCTCTCGAACTCCCGGTTGCCCCGGTGCCTGTACGCCACCGCCTCGTCGTCGATGTCCTGCTGGGTGAACCGGTCCACGGGGCTGCCGTCGACAACCCGATAGATCTCCCCACCGCTGAGCTGCTTGATCTTGTAAACCAGGTCAACGGGTCGCGTGCCAAGGTCGTCGTCCGTGTAGCGGAGGTCGCTCCGGGTGATGATCCTCGTTGATCTCGAGACCACGTGGAAGACCCTGCGACCGAGTCGCTTGGGTGCGTTGTCGTTCCTGGCCTCGATGTCGACGCGCAGCGCGCCCCGGCGCATAAAGTCCGTGGCCTCGTCGGACGTCAGCGCCAGGTACTCGAGCCCGTCGCTCGCCGACTCGGAGTCGTCGTGGACGTAGAACACGGACTGGCTCGCGAGTTCCTGCAAGGTGAAGTGGGTAGCGTTCCGCCGAACAGGTAGGGCGCCGTCGTAGCAGGCGAGCCAGCCGTGGCGCGGGGACTCGGTCAGGTTGAAGACCAGCGAGCGCAGATCGAGGTCCCGGTAGGTGGCGCTCAGGGGTGCCGGTAGGAGAGCCGCCCGACTGCCCTCAGCGACGCGCAGCGCCTCAGACTCGGCGAGAAGGAGCGGGGGACTGGGGGGTTCCCCGACCGGCCACAGGTAGCGGAAGTTGAGAGTAGCCTCGAGGTCGCTGCACTGGGGGGCGCTGACCTTGAAGCCTATCGCGTCCTCCACGGGGGAGTAGGCGCGCCGGTGGAGCCGGTAGCGTAGCCGGGCGGTGTTTATGTCGTGTTGGGTGAAGGTCTGACCAGGGCTGAGTTGGTCGTAATCGAGGTAGAGGTGTCCGTAGTGGGATGGCTCCAGGAGGCTGTAGAGGACGGTTGTGGGCTCGCTCGGTAAGGGGTTCGTCTGGTAGGTTAGGTTTGGTGGCTCGACGACCACGTCGGCGGTGCCCGTGAAGTTGACCTCGTGCCGGTTGATCTCGAGCAGCTCGAGGATTATGAAGGTTACGTTGAAATCGTAGGTAGCGGCCGGACGGACCTCGCGCACGCTCGCCTGGAACTTGAAGGAGTCGTGTCGTGGACTGCCCGTGGTGTGGAGGTACCTGCGGAAGGGAGTACGTTGCGCCTGATGATGCTTTAAACGTGATGTTTTGACATACCCGTTTGACTTTAGGGTCAAGTATTAATGAATTTTCGACAATTTTTTTGAACAAAGAAAAAAAATTACAACTGGATCAGGAGAATAACTTTTCCAATAACAATTGGTTTAATGTCGTTAATGAGCTTTCGGGTTCTTGATTGTTTGCATTTCTGCAGAATTGACTCAGTAAAGATCGAGATTCGAGACCGTACAATTTTATTAGGAGTCTTTTTTTCAACCATCTGACCCATGCGGGTGTATGGAATATATGTACAATTTAATTCGTTCGTATTGAATAAAATACATTTTTTAATTATCGAGAAATAATAAAATCGTTTTATCGAAAAGTAAAGAAAATAATTGCAAAAAGACCACGTGTACGTAAACTATAGCGTGAAAATCATGTTAAATCCATCAGAGGCAGGATCTGCTGTATCCTCGCTTCGATTGTTCGAGACAAAAAAAAATTTCTATTCGATAGAACTGATTAAACAGTCCGTGTGAATCAATTTGGCTATTGGCCAAAATCCTGTCGATACTATTGTCACGCATTTTAATCACAGGAATAACAATTTGTTTATAATGTCAGCCAATTCAAGTGTACCGATCGTATGAATAATTTTGTCATTGTATAACAATTAGAGACTTGAAAAAAAAACGACGAATTCGAGTCACATCTTTTTTTACGTACATAGGTAAGAAGAACAAGCCCCAATGTGGTATACAAAACACAAAAACGTAACAAAATCCACACGCAAAGCCATATACATGAAGAAGAACAAGTACAACAACAGTTGTATACATTATCAAGTACCTACTCGAATGTAAAGTATCTGGTTTGTTTGTGTACCAAAAAGAAAAGTGCACTGTAGGGAACTAACTTATAGACTCATGTCATGTTAAAAATTATTTTAACACCAAAAACAGAGCTCTCATCGCTTTGAGAGAACTATATTCAAGTCTCTCCTGAATATGCCTTGAAATAAAAAAATTAAAAAAAAAGTGGAAAAAAAATTCAACTCACCCCTGTATTATACATAAACAAGACAAGCACACAACAAAAACAGCGTATTTAATTATATATTATCAAGTATACCTGACGGCCTGGAGCTCGAGGTCGCGGCTGGTAAAGTACTCGGCGTCCGTCCACGGCTGTCCGGGTTCGCGCTGTCGCTGTATCACCCCGTACTGCGGCTGCTTGAGTATCGCGTAGCGCAAGTCGACCCTCGGATCCTCGGCGTTGGTCACGAAGCTCAAGTTCGCCGGGCTTAGATAGGAAAACGACCGATGCACGACCACCAGACCCGTGTTTACCTTCGGCCTTATGCTCAGCGGGTACGTGCTCACGCGCAAGTACTGGGGCCCGCTGCTCGCCTCGCCGTCGCTCACCCTCAGCCCCAGCACCGCTTTTGTCTTATCTGCAGCAACACACGTATAAGAATTGGGTATGAAATAAATATAAAAGGAATGATTTTTTTTTAATCATCCACCTTTGCCACTGTGCACGTAGTCGACAAAGCCGCGCTCCAAGTCCGCCTGGGTGAAGGTGTCGACGGTCTGGCCGAGTCTCTCGACGTGTCCGGCGTCGGTGTCGTTGGCGAGGACTGTGTAAACGAGCGCCCCGGCGGGCGTGTCCGCATCCACGGCCCAAAGCAACTCCTTCGTCAGTGCCTTTCGACTCGCCTATATAGGAACAGATACAAACGAAACATTGGACCATTTGTTTCACCTTTCCTTCCTTCCTTCCTGCACGTATGTTACAAAGTGTACACCCGACAAAGCTGCGGGCACTGCTTGTCGAAGGAAACTTTGTAATTGATTTAGAGCACGGGGATGCCTTCGGAATGTCTATAAATTGTGGCATGCCCCCGCCTATATATATTATATACACCCTCGGAGCGGAAAGAAACAAATACATGCCAAAAAAGGAATTCTTCCGCGTTGCCGCAGTCACGTGTTGTACAGGAGGTAAATCGTTGGAGGGAGCTTCGTAAATTTATATACGTGTATACGTATGGGCGCTTGGCTTTGGTTTTCTTTTTTTTTCCCGCGGCTCAATTATACTCTCGCGGCAACGGCGGAAAGTTGATCGAGGGAGGGAAGAATTATTTCGTCCGCCCCCTCGCGTATATACACGCGCATCCCGATCTCTCCTCCCGCGTATAAGAAATTTTCGTATGGAGACAGTGCGCGGTAGTTTTGGCTCGCTGCCTCTCGCGAGCGCGGCAAGGGGGGGGGTGGGAGAAAAGTGAGGGGCGCACAAGAACGAGAGGAATGAATTATTTATGTTCGTTCCGTCGCACTCGGGCTGGCTTATGCACGTAGGTATATATATATATATATATATATATATATATATATATATATATATATATGTATGTATATAATACATATAGCTCCGCGCCCTCTCTCTCTCTCTGTACACTGATTAATTGCATCCGCCCAAAAGTTTGAGCAAAGTTGTTTTGTTTGAGATAAAGTCTATCCACTCCTTTCCCGCGCGCTCCACCCAACTCCCTTTTTTTTCCTTTTTCCTTTTTTTTTCTTCGCTACTGCCGCTGAGATATGTGTGTTACTTTAGCCGGGCGACGGTGTATATGCATGTATACAGGTATACCGAGGCAGGCAGGTACTTAAGGACCCAAAGTTTCTAAACTTGGGCAGTTGCAACTTTTAATGGTTTCTCAATAATCATAAATATGCAGGCCACACCGTGTGCAACAGCACCCCCCCCCCCTTGTACCCCGTGCAGAGTGTCCTCTTCCGCTTCTTGTTTCGCGCGGGACCGGCTCTTAATTTGCTTTGAATTACACCGGGGGAGCGATTTTTACCGCAACGATATGCAAAAGGGTTGAACGCTCGAACAGCCGCAATCCCCCGCTGAAAGGTCATTTTTTTTCGTCGTTTCCCTGTTGTAGAACGAGAAAAGAAAAAGGTGGGGGGGGGGGGGAGAAAAACGTGACGAGAGATCTCTCGTTTGGCCGATGGAGCGGGAAATTAAGATGATTTATAATTCTTTTTTTTTTTTCTTTCCTCGAGGCATTTAGTTACGCGGAGAGGAGTTAATATTCCCCCTCTGCTCGTTCCCCGCAAAGACGTCGTAGTCGGTACGTACAGCAGAGCGTAGCCATCAGCGGTATAATATCGTCCCTCTGTGCCACGGGGGAGGGTAGGACGTATACCTGTAGGCGTCCATGGGATAGTAGCGCGGCATCGCATGGCAGAAATAAGGACCAAGACTCGGAGGAGATAGGTATATATACATAGAGCAGTAGGGTAGTGGCGGGGTATGGAGGGGCGAAATGAGTCAAGAAAAGCAATCTGTGTAATTGGCGAGGCATTATGTAAACGAACTAACTTGGGCCAATCTCAGCTGGGAGTTGGTGGGTATCTCGAGCCGCGGCGGATCATTAACCGGAGTCACGTTGACGTGCAAAGTGAATCGCAGACTGTCTTGAAAGTAACCCGGAAGCGGTTGCCGGCTGCTACCGCCTCCTACTCCAACTCCGCCACCGCCTCCGGCCGATGTTGCTGCTACGCCAGATGACGACGATGACGAAGACGACGCCGACTGCTGTTGCTGCAGCGCCACCTTCAAGATCGCGCTGTCCCCCGTGCTCTCGCCACCGTCGTGCTGGTAAGTAATCTGCAACAGTTTCAACCCAAATACATTTATACATGTACAAACTATGTACAATATATAGCAGTTGTGCGGTTTTCGCTGCACTCGCTTTGTTATTTCAGCCGTGTACGTGTATCACCTCGCGACGACGAGGAATTCACCAAACTTGATGCTTATATGTATATGAATATACGTATGTGTTTTTTTTACGCGCGTACATCGATATAAATCTACATGGCTACCGAACCCGCGGCGGGTAACGTCGGGCATTAAATCTCTGTTAAAATGGGGGGGGTTGGGGGGGAGGGTGTAGGTATATCAAATTTACGCGCAATTAGTCGAGGTATAATCGGAGCGCGTATATAAACGATATTCCGGGCTGCGAGAGGGCTTTTGATCCATAATTATCAATTATAAGGACGAGTGTGGAAAAGATAAAAAGCAAAGGATGACAAATGGCCCCCCATCGGAGGGGGGCTTATGGGAGCTTTTTAGCCAGCAAATGTGCCGAAAAGGTTGTACGAGGAGAAACGCGGGTTTTTTTTTACACCGAGCGCGTCCACATATTCTTCCCTAAATCCATTACGCCACAGAGAGAGAGAGTCCAAGGGAGGAGGGGGGGGGGTGTACCTACAGCATCGCCCCCCTTAATTTTTCTTTTTTCCTGCTCGTACCGACACTCCCCCGCCTTCTGTCCCTACTGCTACAGGCAACCGCATAAGTTACAACCCGGCCCATTAACCCGCTCGCGGCGCTCTCAATAACTTCCACGTGTTACCTTGCGGATACCCCACGTGTATATAATACATCGCTCCTTATACAATATATACCGGGCGCAGACGCCGCCTGCTGCCTTTTAATCTTTCCTTTGAATTTAATTTACCGAATGAATTTTCCTTTGCGGACCGAGCGTTGATTTTTCTCCCGCTCTCGCGCTAGTTTAAATCCCTCCGCCCTCGAGATTTCGCGGTGAATCGCGCTCGTTTGGCCGAGGAGGGAGGGAAAAAGAAGTGTTCCTTTTTACACGCCGGTTAATGCACTACTCGACCGGCTCTCTGCGGGATCGTTTGATTGGAGTGGCTGTACGTATATGTGTGTGGGGAGGATGTATTTTGTTTTTCTCCCCTTTTGCTCCGCCTTTCGACTGTATAGGTTTATACCACTCGGCACGGCTTGAATTATCATAATGCAGCCGCCACGGGTGTTATATGTATATATACACATCATTTGCATTCCGCGGGAAATTTTTCTCGAGCTATAAATTCAATGTACATTTTTATGAAAAAAAAAGGAAGAGGAGGAAGATGATGAAGTAGACGAGAGTCCCCTTCTCTCTCGTTATGATAACGCAGTTACGCGTTTCATCGAACTCGGGTCTCGAGGCGCGAAGAAATTTCCTCTCAACCTTATACCCCCCGACCGGCGCGATGACCCTGTGCGTGTACTACCAGAGTCAAAGAAAATCGCATACAGATATACGGTTCCGTCTGTTATATATATACGTATACGCGCGTCAGCGGCTTACAGCGTTAAAAGCCATCATCTCTCTTAATTAATAGAACAAAGTTCTCGAAAAGCGAGTTAGTTACGGCCATTATATACCTTCTCCCGGGCGCACACGCGTATATATGTATACATACAGAAAAATTTATATTCCTCCCGGTGAGCTTTGTTCCATCCCTTTTTTCCGATTCAATGCAAATCTTGTTTAGCATATAACTCCATACCTTTTATAGAGCGTTAACTGAAAAAGTTTTTATGAGATTCAACTCCTCCTTCCCCCCCCCCCACTACCTCTTCTTCTTCCCAGTGTTAAAGGAATCCTCTCCTCGCGTACGTATGTATATGTATACCCTCTGTGGGCATTTATTTATCAGAGCGCTCTGGTTTTCAATTAAAAAAGTATTACAAAAGAATTTCAATTGGCTTCGATTCTCCCCCCCCCCTTGCCACTGTTTTTCGTCAGCGCCCATTATACAACTCTCGAGTTGTACGCGGGTGTACACCGCAGAAAGCCCCTACAGCCGCTCGGCAGATTAAATTTTTTTTTCCCTGCCGCCCGAGCGAAATAGGGGCAATTTGAGGCTCGTTGCTTGACAAATAAGAGGCGAGGGTTGCACTACAAGGAAAAAAAAAAAATAAAGCTCGCGTGCGATATTACACGCAGAGAGAAAGAGAGGAAAATCAAGAATTAATTGAAGTCTCCGCCGGCGTGTACCTATACGTACCGTGGACCTTTCGCGCTATCTTTTCCTTCTTCTTTCCTCCTCTCCCCCAAGAGAATCCTCGCAGTCCCCGACGTCATAAAATATTGGCGGCCAACTATACGCGTGCACCCACGGAACACATATGAACTCCCCTTGCGGAAGCACCCGGGGGCTTCTATCTTTATACCTTATATACCCTTTATATATAGGGACGTCCAAGGAGGGAGAAAAGCCGTTACGTAAAACCCGGGGTGGATTCAATCGGTGTCGTACAATTTCGTGCCATCGCCGTGTGGTCACGTTTCCCTTTGATTTACGCCATCTCGTTTCTTGAGAAGAATCGTCGCTGCTGTGAGGCAAGAATAAAAAAAAAAGGGGGGGGGGGACAATTCGTCCTTCGTCCATAATTGCAGCTCACTGTTTACGGAGCCCAGGGGTAATTTGGGCCGCGCGCAACGAGGGAATCAAGGAGGCTCCGGTGTAAAAATCATGCCGATTTCCTGCAAATCGCGTCATTAGGAGGAGGAAAGAAAGACTCGAGGAGGGGCTGTGGACAATGTACCGAAATAATGCCGTTTGCGGTAGCACCATATATATATATATACACGTACATATACAACGTATGGCCGAGGGGGTAAATTAGAGCGCTCCTAAAAGAGTCGCAGATAAGCCGAGTCTCCCCCCTTGTGACGAGCTCGCGCTCGCGGACAGAGAGAAAAAAGAGCCAAAAAGGGAGGAGGGGGAAGGAAACGCTTAATGAGCGTTGGCTAGCGCGTGCAGCGCGCACTTTCAATATAAATAGAAACTCACTCCCGGCTTTCTAAAGTTAGGATCCTCCTTCTCTCCGGCGCGTCTGTCTGCGGGGGTACCGGGTGTGTTTTTTCTCGCATATAATACACGTGCGTGTATATATTTTTGAGCTGTTACGATCGGGAGGGGGAGGGAAAAGAAGAAAAAAAAAAAAAAATTGCCGACAGCCGGTGCTTGCAACGAGAAAATATACAGCCTAAGACTGTGTGTGTTTGTACGTGTAAATGGGCAAAATTAGTGCGCAGTAAATGTACGGTGTTGGTCGCTGTTTGTCTCTCGTTTCACAGTGTGTGCTTTCGAGAAAATCACGTCCGTCCGCTCTTGTGTGCGGCTCTAATAGAGACAGCGGCGTCGCAGTGCAGAGAAATAGCGAAAGAAGCAAAAAAAAAAAAAAAGAAAAAAGAAAAGCTTTGTTTTTTCTCAGAGAATAACACCACATGCACGTATACGTGTTATACAGGTGCACGAGTAAGAGGTTGTTTTTTTTTCTCCCCTCCCCCCTCCCCGATGTTTGAGCAATCGCCAAGAGTTTCAATCATCCGTTCATCGATTTCCGTTTCTTGTTTTATCAATTGTGCGCGGCAAACTGTGTCCATACGTTATACACACTTGTTTTCTCTCGATGCGCTCATTGTCTTCTATGGCAATTCAACCGATCTGAAATCGTCGTGAATGATGCTGTAATATAACAATACATGCATAACGAGGTGGAAAAAAAAAAGAAAATGATTACAAGTGTAAAAATCGTTAGAGCTTAAACAACGGAGGCGTCGAAATATCGCGTTTCAATGAGTATTACAGCAACGTGATCCGTTCCACTTCCCCCTCCAGCTGCAAGCTCGGGTTCAGAATACGTACGGAATGTCGTGGTAGTAATAATACACTCGGCATGAAGCGCCGTAGGAAATTTATGTGTGCAGGCCGTGCCCGAAGAAAGCGAGAGAGAGAGTATCTCCGGAGGAAGGGAAAATATCGCGTATACCCAGCCACGGGTTTTGCACTTTTCCTATTTTTTCTTCTTCCCTCCCCAACGACGGACAAAATACATACCGAATCCGAGCCGGCGACTTTCTTTTCGGGAAAATGACTTTGAAATAGCATCGGTTGGTGCATGCTCTTCCCTGCCGGTGGCCTCTCCTCTCTTGGGATGAAAACGAGAGGCGAAAGGAGTAGAAGATACGTCGTCGGCTCGGATGGGGCGTTTCGTTTCATTCGTCTCTTCACGTATGCATAACGCGATCGTTTTAGCATGATAAAATGCCACCGCCCGATTCCCCCCGATGTGCGCACTCGATGGGAAAGCGGACAAGTTTTTTTTTTTTTTTTTTTTTTTTTCTCTCTCTCCTCGCGCTCGCGTTGTCACATCGATTTATCGGGCACGAATCGCCCATTGTGTGCACCCCCCCCCCAACCCCCTTTTTCGTCATAAAACCGTTTATGTTTCTATATAATATAATCTTTACCCGAGACGAGCAGGACACCGCAAGCGAAATCCTCTTTTCTCCGCGTGCGTTGCGCGTTTTGCTGTCGCCGGCGTATACAAAGCCACCCCCTCGTGTATAAATACCTGCCTTTTTTTTTTTTTTTTTTTTCCTTCGCCCTCGAGTATGATTTCAAATAAAAATGTCGATTTTATTTTAACTTCAAGTTTAACCACGAGTCCCAAGAAGGGGTTGGAGATGCCAATCCTTTGGTAAATTTTCAATTAAACCCGCGACTCTTGCGCGCTTGTATGTGTAATACGTACACCCACACTGGGGATGCACTATGCACTTCGAGTCGTCGTTCCCCCCAAGTGCTGGAATTTCGCGAGAAACATCGTAAATCTCCTCGTTTATATAATGTGTATATATATATATATGTATATAATGGGCGAGCGGCGCACGTGCCGCAATCCTCATCGGCGTGCCCCTGTGTCCTTGTCGTCGCGCGCTTCTAATTGAAATTGATGAATCCCGCACGAAAAGCGTCCCTCTCTCAATCGAGTGCGTGTCGAGGCGTACAATGAATTTTCTCCCTCCCTCGTATATATATGTATACACACGCCTTCAATTCGACTCAATCGAGCCATCGCTTGAAATAGCTAATCTCTCGCGCGCGCCCCGTGTTTATAAGTATATATATATATATTTATTTATAGACAAACTCGTGTTATCGGAAGAAGAAAGGGGGGAGGGGAAAGAATTACGTGCCGAGGGTACGATAAATATTAGCCCTTGGCTCTTGCACGATTGAATACGTATACATTATAAGCTTGTGTGCGTATACCTACCTACTTGGTTGAGGGGGGGGGGTCCAATGATACGCCAATTAATACATCAATCTATGTGGCGCGAGGGAGAGACGTCGTCGCTTGGGAGGGTCATGGGTATATATATATATATGTTTATACACATGTAGCAATTGCTTGCAGCCTCTCTGGTATTATGTTTGTTGTACGCTCGTACGTGTCGCCTCTGCGGTGGTATATTGCACACATACGTCATACGTATATACATATATATGCAACTATATACGTGAAAATGCTCGGCTAATGATGAGTTTGAGTGTGAAATTAATTGGCCGGTGTCGAGTTGGCTCCCGAATGCCAGATAACGCCGTGTCTATGGTCGAATTGGCTCCCTGGTCATTAGAAACTAGGGTCGAATTGGCTCCCGTACAAATAAAAATTTCCAACTATTTAAAAAGACTTTAAATCTCGAAATCCAAATTCGATATTGTAGTAAGTATGTTTACATAGTACTGTGCGGAATTCTATTGAGTCAATGAGCCTTAAAATCAAAACATGGGACTGTATTCATTGGGATAGATGAACTTTAAAATGAAAACATTAAATTATACGTATGTGTGTTATACGAAGTAAGCTCAGTGGTAGGGCAGAATTGAGCAGAAACTGTTGTGCTCTCGCTGTCTTTATGAAAGTGTGTCCATCGGATTGTGTGTATTGTCTGTAAATTTTGTTGTTGTTTATTTATTCTATGACGATGGAATGTTTTACCAGCGAGAAAGGAAAAACTCTTATTTGTTTAGATCGGTATACTTTTAGTTTCCATAAAGTGCTGAGCAAAGGTGTCCAGCGCTGGAAGTGCACAACAAGAGGTTGCAAAAGTTTTATTAAACTCGACTCAAGCAACACCCTAATCGAGAAATATACCGATCATTCACACGATTACATTGACGAAGGTACTTTTTTCATGGGAGCCAACTCGACCCTGGTTTCTAATTACCCGGGAGCCAACTCGACACTTTTCTGAGGCATGGGAGCGAATTCGACACCTCCGAATTAATTAACGAAACTGTGTCGTCGTATTCCTGGGTAGCCTCTCTCTCTTGAATGGCAATAATATTATGATGATTATTATGATGATCATCACACTGCGATTGTGCATCAAGAGTAGGTACGTACGTATAGCTTTGTGGCGTTAAATTTGGTAAAGTCTTGCGATTACGCGGTGTAACGGTTATTGTGTCGCGTGCGGGTAACTCGATTCGCCACGGCCTTGTACCCATGCACACGCGCCAAACTTATTATGGACCGCCTCGAGTTTACTTGCTCGGTTAAATAAATTTCAAACTCAAAAACCCCGAGTATAATCTGCTCAATTGTACTCCTTTGCCCGCAAGTATTAGTCGACCGTTCATGTTTTTTTTTTTTTTTTTTTTTTCTCAATTCCATCTCCAATCGGATGTAAGTGTGTATATTCATAGTTATACTTCGACTCACTTTTAGATGCATGAAAAAAAACACGTGTGTGTATATGCGAGTTGAAAACTTGTTTAGGCTACGTACATGGTGTCGAATGCACATATTGAAAAAATAATTGGCGCGTTCAAGCTGAAAGTTGATCACGATCGCTGTAAATCTTGTTGTATTGCCAGAGTGTATTGTTATATCACGGGACGTATTGAAATTTATTGCGTTGTTTGTCATAAAGAAAAAGTTTTTTATTCACGATGCCTGTGTATAATAAAATTTGAAAGGAAAAAAAAAAAAATTTAGAAACAGAACGTTGTAAAAGTGTTCAAATGTATTTTATTTCGAATACCTGACAAGAAAAAATTTAATATACAAAAGGAATTTCACTTACGCGCTATAAAAAAAAAAACGAAAAAATATGTAAGGTATTTTTTTATTGTAAAAAGTGATGAATGAAAAATATTTTCCAGCGAAAAGAATGTAATTGAGCTGGAAAATCAACAAAACAACGAAATCACGCGATTGTTACGCAACAACTTGACCAATCGGACAACGTAACTGCAGTTAACATCGTAAAAAGAAAAATAGAAAAAGGGCACTCACCCTGTGCTGGTAGACGTCGTTGAGGGTAAAGGTCGCCTTGGCGGGTAGGGGCGCCTTGTCGAGGAGCAGGACGCCGTGTGCCGGTTGGCCGACGACGAGAAAAACGACGTTGGACTCGTTCAGCCCGTACTTGGCGATGTCCAGCACCATGGCCAGTTGCCGCTCGCCCAAGACCGCCCGGCGTGCCTCGACCACCTGCAAGGGTCTCAGCGCCAGCACCTCGAGGCTCACCGGCAGATCGACGCTCAACTGCAAACAGAGACATCGAAGAGCATCGATTATTATATTCCACGGTACAACCCACCCACCAAAGCGCTTCCCCGGGAATTCGGAGAAATGGTAGCGTTTAGCGCACTCGCTTCGATTTACTCGGAGGAGGTGTGCGTAATGGACCCCTTGCGGTGTAAAATTTCTCATTATTTATCAGGAAAACGTTTCCAGGGTCTCTTTCCAACGGGAATTATACTCTCTAAATTTGAAATAGTGATGAGTATACAACTATTTCAAAATATTGCATATACAGTGTAAAATAGTGAATATACACTATTTTAGCAGTGAAACGGACGATTTCACTATTTCAAAGTTGTATACTCATAACTTAGTTGAACTAGTAGATATTCACTGTTTCTACCAAGTTATACTTTTACTATTTAAAATTAGTTGATTAACTTGTTGCTGGTATCACTTGAAATAACGTGTGTGGGTTGTACAATTATTTGAAAAAAGATCGTTAAGATGCCCGCATATACATGCCAATCATATTTTTTAGTAGCCATTGGCTCACCTTGTGCTCATCGGTAAAGTTGGGCCTGATGCAGAGGCTCTGGTCGCAGGTGCACTTGAACGACCTGACCCCGAGTTGGGAGCAGCTGGCCCCGGGGACGCAGGGCTCGGTGTCGGCCTCGGTGCAGGGAAACCGCCACACGCAGCCGGCCACGAGACCCTGACTGACCTTGACGTGGGGCAACCCGAGCCCGTGGCCCCCGAGGAGCATGGCCCTCAGGCAGCCCCTGTAGCTGAGGTCCCCGGACTTGAGGCCCTTGGCCAGCGCCTTGGCCCGTCTGTTGAGCTCCGTTCCCCCCACGTAGAACGTGTCGGCCAGATCGAGGTAACGGTTGCTCGCCGGTAAGCTCATGTTCCTCGGCTCGCCGTCCACGCTGATGCCCACGAAGCTCGGGGTGAAGTCGACCGCGATCCTGTGCCAGTGGCCATCGGCCACCGTCCGGCCGTGCACGAGCTCCGTGGGACCCGTGCCCTTGTTCATCAGCAGCCGCACCCTGCCCTCCTCCAACTCCACGCCCAGAAAGTCCGTCGAGCGACCCGCGTTGAACAACAACAGTCCGCTCTGGGCCGCCGTCTTCAGCTCCACCTCCCACCTTGGGTGGTTTCGATAAGAGTTGCATTTTTTTTTTTTTTTAAATGTCTTTATACGCTTTTTTGCACCGAGAGAAAGGAATAATCAAAATTATTGAGCAATATTCCAGCCAAAAATCGGTATGCAAGTTAGGGAAAAGGGAAAAAATTACCATTACTTTGACAGTAAAAATTACTACAAGGTCGATTGTCCAGTACTCGGTCATTCGGCTGATTTTTCCAGTATTAATTTTCCAAGACATAGATAAATCGGGTATCTATTCAGACTTTTTCAATGCAAATTGACGTGTATACACTCAATTGAAAATACTTTTCGTCTTATACATCCACATCCACCTTATTCTGGAAAAGTAAAATTTATTAACCGATCCTTTTGTTTCGGCGTGGTAATTTTTTCCTTTATCCCCAACTTGCATCCCGATTAGCAGTGCGGAATGGTAATTTTTCTTGAAATTTCTTTTTTTTTTTTTTTTTTTTTTTCTTTCGGTGC
Source organism: Copidosoma floridanum (assembly GCF_036245765.1). Lineage (NCBI taxonomy): Eukaryota > Metazoa > Arthropoda > Insecta > Hymenoptera > Encyrtidae > Copidosoma > Copidosoma floridanum. The sequence goes on along the minus strand of NW_028321902.1, from coordinate 6,545,690 downwards.
GCAAATCAAAAGCACATGTGTATACAAGGGTATATATACCTGGACCCGGAGCGCGGGACGTTGCGGGGAAGGGCGGCGAAAGCCCCGTCCTCGACGAAGCTCACCTCGGCGTCGTAGCTGGCGTCAAACTCCGCGGAGCAGCCCCAATTGACGGCAGTGGCCTCGCTCGAGTTTCTGCGGCGCGTCTGCTCGATCACCCGGATCCCGTTGTAAATAATATCGGCCATGCAGCCCCTCAGGTACTCTGTGTGACCTGAAACACACGAGCGCCCACGGTTCGAAACTTTCCACGGCAAAAGAGAGGGAAGGGCATTAAAGGGGGGGTTGTTGTACCTACACCATCTGTACGCCCTATCGCCCACGTCCGAGTCTCCTATCTTTCCTCTTCCCCGTACTCTTACCATATTCAGTCGTTATATTAATGAGTTGCAGTTATAACGAGCCGGTGGTTGGTGGCCCCGTACGCCGAACTTTCGACCCCCATTGGCCCGGTGTATATAGATACCCACGTCGCGTGTAATGCTAAACCTAAGTAGGAAAGTCCGATTATACGCGTACAACGTGAACGGGCGCTTGCCTACAACTGCTACGTACACCACCCCTGCCGTCCTATAAGCACTAACAGTAACATCAAAGCCGATCGCTTTGGCTCTTCCTCCTCCCCCCCTTCCCCCCACGACCGGCAACTTGTGAGCGCTGCCATTATATTTTCGCGCGACAAGAGCCGACGATAATACTTTTTTTGTTTTTTAATCGAGTGCGTTCGCTGTTGTTTCGTAGGCAATCCGAGCCAGTGTTGTACGATGCCCGCGATAAGGTGGAATTCTTTACAACGCGGCTCGAGTTTCCTTACCCCCTCCTCCGGTGAGAGAACTCCAAGTGTCCTAATAGGAGGAGGATCGAGGGGACGGTCGGCCAGATGCCTAACCCCAAACCCAAATAAAAGAGAAATTCGCGCTCCATGAATATGTAAATTGAAAATTTTCGGCGCTCCCTCTCGCCGGTGTTGTAGCTGCGCTTGCCGCCGAAGGGGGATTTGCCATTGTGCGCGCGAGTTCTTACTGTAGTCGTTGTTTGCGTCGATCGCATTGAATTTGCAAGCTCGGAAAACGAGAGCCTGTCGTCCCGGGATACGTAAAAGGAGGGGGGAGAGCTAATAATCCCGAGGAGAACGATGGGCGCGTGTGTGCTTCGTCTGGAAAATGAGATTGCCCGTGGGTGCGGGGCTCGGTGTGTCTTTTGAATTTTTAAGCTCTTGTCGACGCTCGCGCGTGTGTGTGTCAATGGTGATGGGCATTTCGGAGATTGTCTGGTCGATTCGTCGTCGACTGAGTTTTGCCATATTGGATGAAGAGGTTTTTTAATAATACAAAAAAAAAAAAAAATTTGATTTGTCAAATACCTTGCGGTATCTTGGGACGACGTAATACCTGTACTCACCTACACGGAGGAAAAATAAAGAAGATTTTTTTTTTTCCAATTTGTTCAAAAAGGGCCGAGTGGGGGTCAAAATTAATATTTTTACCAACTTAAATGACGCGATGCACTCAAAACGCGTATATGTATAATATACGTATGCTTGGGTTTGCGGCAAAATACCTTGTTTAGTTGTATATACAGTAATTTTGTCGAAGGAAAAAAAAATTCGAGCACCGGACACTTGTTTTATAGTCTAGGATCAATATAACATTATCGTCATACCTAGAGTCGATACGCTTGTTTTATAAGTGGCTACACACATACTATATACTCGAATCATCGAGACTCGTATGTACTTTTGCAAGTTACGCAATCGTCTCTCTCTAACATCCGAACCACACGATCGAACGTAATTGCATGACATGTGTTGATGCTGTTTGTTACGTACATCACTTACTTGTTTATTTAAACAACTCGTTGGTACTTGAATTCACTTAATTAAAATCATGTCGCGCCAATATTTTACTCCTCCATAGATACCCTTGTTATATATACGCTGCAAAAGCTATTTTTCCATTCATACAATTTCGGAGCAAGAAAAGGGCAAAAAACGCATGCTGCAACTACTCGACCGGAACTCGGAATAATTCCCCATACAAGTATGCACACGCGTGCATAAAACGACGAAGTACTCTGTGTTCAAGCTACATTAAATTAATTGAGTCGTTGATTGGCGAAGCGTAAAGCGCAAAACGAAAAGGTAGGGGGGGGGGGAGAAACCCGCGATTAATATGAAATTCCCGCGATTCATCTTTTTGCCTTTCGTTTGAACAACCCACCTGGATTTTCGAGTCGTTAGAACCCACTCGCGCTCGCCACCTGCCACACACTCCACGTTTCCGCGAACGAGTGCGCGTTTGCCTTAATTACGTTTCAATCGGCAGCGCTCGCGTGTAAGCCCCAAAGAAAGGGAGGGCCGTATACGTATACGTACGGGGGAGCTCAAAAATCCAATTTCCCGGCTCGCCCCCGGAGAGGAAAATCGCGCTTTTGATTTCAAATGAAAAGAAATAACTCCGTCAAAGTTCAAAGTAATAGCTTTCGGGAGCTCACCCCCACCCCCTCTCGCTTGAGCTCCGATCCTCCCCCGTTCGCTCCCCTGAAAAGACGCTGATTCAACTCGGGAGGAGCCCCGTGTGTATACTCCGGGCGAGCGAAAAGCGACGGGTGTAGGCATTTTCATCCCTACGTTACCTTGCGGCCAAACATTTCGTTGGACTTGGATTTCAGCTGCCGTGGACTCTTCCCTTATATAAATTGACGCGAAATGAAAAAGTGGCAATTTCCACGGGGCAAAAATTGACTTTGGTTCGTCATGATTTTCCATTTTCGCTTCGCAAGATTATTTTAATAAACGAAAAAACCCCGCTTCGCGGAAGCGTATGACGGTAAAAAACGAGGAAAAGAAAAAAAAAAAAAAAAAAAAATGGCCTCTCCGAATGAAAATTCGTTAGGAGAGAGCGATAGCGTCGGAGTGTGGCAGTGGCAGCTGGTCGGGGCGAAATAACTAACGTGTACATACGAACTGTTTCAAAGGCACAAATCGCGAAAAGACAGACGCGCGTAATCGTAAATGAAAACCGCACGAAGCGTCAATTCCGTTTAACTTCCCCCCCCGCCACACCCATCGTATATATATATACACGCGGTGAAGTGAGAGCGTACAGTCTATATCCGCGCTGGTGCAATTAGATCGATGAATTCGGTGGGGCATTTGTCAAAGGACAATGGGAAATCCACTCGCTTTGCTCGTTCGTCCGCTGATGCGCGAAAATCTGCACAACTCGCTCTGGTGTATCCTTCGGAATTCATGCGGAGCATTTTTTTCTTTTTTTTCGCTCTTTTGTTTGCGCGCTCGCGCGCTTTTGCTCTCTTTTACTTTTTTTTTTTTTATTTTTCCTGCCTTTCTTCCGCTGCACGGTTTTTTCCTTTCATTTTCATTTTTTTTTTCCCACCACCACGGGCCTATGCTCTTCGTTTTTTCTTCTTCCCGTTTCGCGCGCAGGATATTTCGGCCGGAAAGAAATCCGATGCTATCTTTGATTTTTCCGGATTCGTGTCTTCCCCTCTTTGTTTGCTTATTTTTTTGTCTTTCGTGGTACTTTTGTAAATAATTATACGGGTGTCCTTCTATGATTTACGTGTATATTCATAACACCGCGACCGGCTTAGAGCGTAAAATTGCGTGTCAGTCGACAAAGCATTATTAATGTACCTCCGTTTCGCTCATTCCCTTTGAAACACTTTCCCGTGACCAATAGAGATATCGTCATAATTAAACCATCGAACCGAGCTAAGGTGTATTTTTCCTTTTTTTAGTCCATCGGTAGTCCAATTAACACCAGTCGCTGGTAAGCTTATAAGCTCGCATGTACCGTCCCCTTTGAAATCTTTTTCGGTGCGATACGTCGCGCGGGCGCGTTTGAAAAATAAATCTCGCTCGGTGTACCAGGTGTGAAGTTTTTTTTTTTTTTTTTTTTTTTGTAGGAAAGCACGCGTATTAAAAATACAGAGAGGCTGTCGGAAAAAGGAGTTTTCCGGCTCGCGTGACGAATGAATGAAGCCCCACCCGTTTTTCTTCCGTATCTTTTATATTTATTATCACGGTGCGCTCAAAGGTACACCCTGCACACGCGTAAAGATCGCACGTGCATTCGAATAATTAAAACTAGGCGCGCGAAAAAGGTGTACGTGTAAAACAGAGAAGGGGGTCGAAACTGTACGTAATCAGGAGCGGTCATCGGTAGGCAGGGGGGCCTCCCGTTCCCGGTTTTTTCCCCAGTTTTTTCACGTCCGATATATATTCTCGCGAATTTGCCGTCGTGCTCACGCTCTTCCCCTTTTTTATTCTCCCCGCACTGTCGGTCGGTCCAACTCTCTCTTCTTTTTACCTCTCTACGTGCTATTTTTCCATTTCACCGGTCCGCGCGATACATGCACTCGGTACCGCGTACACACCGAGGTGGCAGTGACGGGGCGAGCTGGCACGGCAGCTTGATCGGGACGGGAGATTTCTTGATGTGCTCGGGGTGCGCCCAAATGTTTATACATATACATATATATTTTGTTCCGCGGAGTAAGATAATCTACCTCTGATTGAATAACTCCCGGGCCAGCGAGCCAGTGCTGGACCGTACCCGCATAGGGGCGTTGGAGGATAATTGATTTACAATTAATCGCTCTCCTCCTCGCGCCGCGTGAGCCCGCCTATACACAAAACTGCACGAAATAAAAAAAAACAACAACCTGCTCTCGGTCGTGGTTTTCATATGGTAATTTTTTTTTTTTTTTTTTTCACATTGAAATGGGGGAAGATAAGAGAGAGAGCCGCGTATCATTATACGGGTCGGATGCGCTTTTGTGTTATTTATCGAGTTACGGAAGAAAGAAACAGATAACAATTTTCGATATCGGTGTACTTTTGTTTCGCAACCCTTTGGATAATGGATTTAATCGATTGCACGAGTAGAAAAAAATACCGGCATCTGCTTGATTTCCCCCCGCAGTGGTTGATTAATATCGTATACGCATGAAAATGATCAATCATCGATACAAAACCATGTGGATTTATTGATATTGTATTTTGATGAATAATAACAATAATATAGATGGCAACGTGACGTGGTATACGAACCGAGAAATAGCTCGCTGAGCCTGCCCTGTCCGCCGATGTAGACGCCAAAGTTGATGTTGAGCTCGAAGAATTTGCCGGGCAGTACGTCGCTCACCGAGTGAATAACGTCGATTCTCAGGGTTATGTTGGCGTCGCGCCTCGTTAGGTTGACCTCGTGCCAGCTGAGGTCGTTGAGCTTCAGTTCACGCGCGCTCGCCAACTCCTTCTCACCCGCTCCCAGATTTATGTGGACCTTGACAGACAGACAGACAGACACGTGAGTCCTCGGTTGGATAATAGGGTACATCATATCCTATACATGTATATACTCTCCTCTCGTTACCTGTTATATACCTTCCTCTATATGTACTTCTTTTTTTTTTTCTCTCTCTTATCGTACACTCGCGGGAGTCGTGCGCTTATATATATATATATATACGCGTATCGAGTCGCAGCGCAAAAAAGGAGATCGATCCTCTCGTAATTACGCGGCGTCGGCGTCTCTTCGTGCTCATCTCGATTGAAAAACTTGAGACGTATGTATATATATTTTATATACGAGTAACACTCTGTACATTTCCGTCTCTCGGGAGTCCTCTTTCCAGCTTTTTTTTTCCTTCTCCTCCCTTTAAATGGCGCACTCGACGGCTTTTTTGCCCTCCAACGCCCTCGCGTCTTTGTCGCCGCAAAGATCAGAAAACGCTTCGAGGAGCGTGCACTCGAGATAAGTGTATATACGTAGCCCCGGTGTACACGGGTGTATTTTATATATATATATACACTTATTACGACCAAGGGGGTTTGATTCGGTCGGCGCATCGAGGGGGTTGTATATGTATATATAGGGTACAAGAGCAAAGAGGGTTTTTTTTTTCTACATCGATCGCGCTACATTATACGCTGCTGGAATTTACAATGTGTACTTTTATTACGTATGTATACATATACACGTGTATGGGAGCGCGTGCGAATATTTACGGGACACCCACGGCTTGGAGGGGGAATCTGTTATGATTATGAGTCGCATAATCTAATGTAAATTTGGTAACGTTCTTTAAGACGCGCGGGCAAGAGCGAGCATAATAATGTGTATACCTAGCGTGCCCGTGGTAGGAGGGGGGGGGTGGGAAAAAAATGAGATTCCCGGGTCGCGAGGAGGATAACGGAAGAGTAAGAGGCGCGCGAAAGAGAGAAGAGGCCGAGGATGGGGTGGAGATCCATATATGCAAATAAATGTGTACGAAGCCGATAAGACACGTCTCTCGGTGGATACCACGTATATGTGTGTGCACATGTATAAAAGTACTGGTAACATAACTTTGACCGTATTTTTTCAGTGTACACACTCGGTGCCCCTTTTTATCTCTCGTCCCTCCGTACTACATACAGCCCAAAGGGGTCAAGTATTTTTTCCTAAATTTATGTTTGCTCATGCCCCGCGCACACAGCATATGTATACGTATATAGTGTATAGGTGTGTCGCGGAGAGGACGCGAGAGCCCAGGGCTATTGACAAATAAAGCGTTGGTTCTTTCTGGCAAATTTGATGTATATATGAATACGTATAAAAAAGCGCACAGCAGCTGAAAAGGGGAAAAAGGGTCGGGGGGGGGGGGGTAGAGAAGACTCGTCTAGGTATCGCCGGGGGCGCTTTTAATTAAAAGAAAAGAGCCCCCGTGTTCCCGTTTTATATTTCAATGCAAATAGGCAGTCGGTGCGGTTTCAATTTCGGAGGACTGCGCTTTGACGAGGGGGTTTATAGGGAGAGGAGGAGGAAAAAAACCCCGAGGAAAGGGAACGATAAAAGATTGGAGGGATGACAATGCAAATAATCCGTCGATATGAGAATCGTTGCTCGACGTGCCTCTCCCGTCTCCTCGCGACCGGAGAAATTGGCCCCCGAACACCCTAGTTACGATTTCTTCCCCCCCCCCTCCTCCTCCTCCTCTTGATCTCGACACGATTGGGGGTAGGGGAGAGAACATTTAAATTGCAAAAGGAAAATTTACAGCAGCCGCTCTTCTAATTTACTTTGTAGTGTAAGATCGCTCCTTTGCGATGAATATTTTAACCGGCCGGCCTGCATTCCCTCGTTTTCTATTACTCTTTGATTCTTCCTGCGGAGAATTCGCGCTATCATCGTGACTCGGTGGCTTTTTGCTCTCCCCCTCCTCCCCTCTGCGCAACGAGCCTTTTTGCAGAATTAAAGCAATTTGTTGAATTACAGTGGAAAATTTGCAATTCCCCCTCCATAATCCTTGAAAGGAAAGAAAACGCGAGTCAGCGAATGGGGGAGAGGGGGGCAGTTTTTTTCTTCCTCCGTCCCCCCACAACGAAAATGACCTTGTGCTTCTACGGGATGGAAAGTATATAGTCGAAGAATCTATATGGAAATAGCAAAGGGACGTCTAATTACGTGTGTAGACTTTTTTGTTTAAAGCAACGCGGCTCTGACACGCTAGGGTGTTTGGAGGAAAAAAAAGGGGGGGCGTGGGGGGAAGGAATTTGTTGAGGAAGAAAAATAGAGAGAAGGGAAAAATAAGAAGAACAGCAGAGGGAAGAGGGCAAATAAACAAGATTACGGAAAGTATACACGCTGCTATACTACTGTTGTAGCCTCGGTGTACATAGTGGTATACACAAGCCAGGAGGAGGAGGAGGAGGAGTGAGAAAAGAGAGCCGGTAAAAAGTGACGGCGGATGGGATAGTAGCTGGTGTAGGAGGGAAAAAAAGCCGAGAGAGCGAGAGGAAATGCTATCCGAGAGAAATTGCTTGATCGATCGCATAGTTAACTTCTTCGCGTGGCACCTGACTGAGGGTTCACTTCCCGTCTCGTTTTTCTCGGCGCTAGTTTTATTTCCCCGTCTGACTGCCCGCCCTTGCTTCTTTTTCTTCCTTTTCTCCGCCGAGTGCGTTAAAATCTTCGTCCACAGCAGTTCCACGGAGGTGTGGGGGGCGTGTAATAGGAATTAAAGTAATAAAAGTGTCACGAAACACGTCGTTAGCAATTTCTCGCCCCGATACGATACACCGATACTCGCTGCTTCCTTTGTTTTTTTTTTTCCTTTTTCCTTCGATCCCATTCCCTCCCTCTCGGGAGGGAGCGTAATAGTCTTTGTAAAATTTATGATTCAAGTTTATAAAATTGGTAACTAGCCTATTAGGGCGATGATAAAAAGATGACGGATAAAAAGTGCGAGGTACAAGTTGCTTATTACAACCGGTGGATCGATAAATCGATAATCCCAAGATGCAAGAGGTGCTACTATACCGAAGGGAAAGACGAGGGGGGGGGAGTGGTGTACAATAATTGAGTCAATTAGCTTAAACCGGTGGCAGCGGCGGTGGTGGTAAAACTGATAAAGAACGGCCGGGGAGGACGAGGTAGACAGCTGTTAGCGCTTAGGGTGCGCTGCGTTGAAACGATCAAGAAGCCATTTATTTTTGCCCCGGGACTTTGCGCGCCACGCCGGAGGAAAAGTGACTATCTCCCCGAGACCACGACGCGGCCTCGATGTATACTACATATATGTATATACACCCGTACCTGCACTCGCGTCGTTCGCGATTAAGTGTTGAAACACTTAATGGACGCGTTCAACGCCAAAAATGAATAATGTTTTTTTTTTTCCTACCTTTTTTTTTTTTTTTTTTTTTTTTTTTTTTTTTTTTTTTCTATTATTACTTTGCCGGCAGCAGTAGCCGCGAAATTGTTCGTTATGATAATTCGCAGCAGTGCTCCCTTGCTCGCGCGCAGTAAGGGAAAATTTAATAACAAACTCGAAGCGCTACAAAATGTATATATAAGTGGAATTCGAGGGGGTCGAGAGCCCGGGCTGGCCGAGAGAGAATATAAAATTTAATTTATCGCGCGAATTCGCCGTCAAAAACGCCAGCCTCCCTCCGGCCGCGTCACTGTCGCATGTGCATGTGTGTGTGTGTGTATAGGTGTCAGCGTGTATTTATACACTCGGGCGCGGCTGGCAATTAAAATTTAACTAGTGCGCCGTCGACGACGCGCTTATTAAAAATAAAATAAATTAACCAAAAAAAAAAAAAAAAAAAAAAAAAAAAAAGAGGGGGGTTGGACGAAAAAGTGGGTGTGACCGATAGCGACGATTATTACCCCGCGAAGGAGATGCCGGCCGAGTCGAGAATATTAAGAGCGAAGGAGAAGAGAGAGGCCACGGGGGAGAGATTTTTTGAGGCTATTTATAAGTCGAGTCGCGCGCGTATAACCATTTACACGCGCAATGGCAGCAATAGTGGGTATTAGGGTGGAGGGGGCGAAGGAGGGTCGTCGGTGTTTTCGGCCGCGTGTAATTGTAATAACCCGTCGATTTCACGGACGCCCGCGCAGGGAGTACGTGCCGGGGCGAGAAATTTCCTACGGCCTTCTGGGGCTTTTGTACGCTTGGAAAGGGAGTATGGAAGGGGGGAAAAAAACAACACAACAAAAAACTACCCCGTTGTCGTCGTCGTCGCCTCCTCATCTCGATCCTCCATAATGTATACTACTACATTGTATACCTACTCCAGTGTGTCGACGACGACCCTTGGTGTACTTGTGTATACATGTATATATACGCGCGGAGACGGAGACTCAGTATCTCGGAGACAGTAACAAAGAGATTGCGAGGGATACTCTTTCTCGAGTCGCTCTCGAGTTGCTTAGAGTGCTGTTGTTTATTTCCTTCTTCCCCCCTGTTTTTTTTTTTTTTTTTTTTTCTTCTTCTTTTTTTTACCAACCCTCCCATCTCTCTGTGTCTTTTGCTCCTTCCTTCTTTTCCTTCGAATATGGATTAGATGCGCAGAGTGCCGTGGTAGGTGTTGTTTTGGTCGGGGGACACGGGCATTTCGGACCGTAAAAAATGCCGGCGCCCTCACGGACCTTTTATTTATTTTTCTGTTTTCCGGGAAGGCGGCCCATTTTTTTTTCTTCCATTTCGCGCGTTTTATTTTGATTGAAAAAAAAAAAAAAAAAAAAAAAAAAAAAAAATCCCTAACGCCGCTACACACACATCGTGCGAGCCTTTTTTTTTTTTTTTTCTAAAATTGAAGAACAATACAATACAACGCCGAAATTGCAGTGACAACGGAGCGCGGAATAAACCACTGGTCTTTTCACCAGTGGCCGACTAATGGATATATATATATACCCAAGGACACTTTGCGCGCTGCACGAATAGTACACTGCATTTATATACACGTCGTACAGAAGCGTTTCGGCCAAAGTGTATACCGTTAGCGAGCTTTTATCTGCGCCCACCGCGTCGACTAAAACTGATGGACAACGAGAGTCTCGTACTATACTGTTTTAAAAAACACGCGCGAGTGCAGGATCAGCGAGCGTATACCTATACGCAGAGTATATATACATATATATGGCCCTCGAGAGAATTTCGTTTCAATTACCTTTTAGCGCGCGAATTAATGTATATATACGCCTATTTAATCCGTAAGGCGCGAGTGAGGAAAAAAAAAAAAAAAAAGCTCCAAGGAGCCAAGGGAGCGGGTGCTGTGTGTAGGATTTCGAGGGCGTCGAAAGCACTCGAGAAAAAAAGCTGCGGTCCTATATATATATATACGTACACACTACATACATCAGAGGAGAAGGAGACCCAGAGAGAGGGAGATAAATAGAAAGTGAAGTGGCTCGACCTCCGAGATTTTCCCATTGCCCGGCGGCTCTCGCTGTGTGTGCACGCTCCACTATATACGTATACACATGCGTCGCTATTGCCGAGGAAAAGCCGGAAAATAGGCCGAGTCTGCCTCTCTTTCTTCTTTCTTTTTTTTTTTTTTTTTTCTACCCCTGGAATTCCCACTAGCGACGATTTCGTTTCTCTGTTCACCTCCTCCTCCCTCGATCCAACGCGTATATACATAGCGCTGTGTGCTCTGACACGTTCAAAAAAGCTCCAGTGCTCCTTTTGGATCTATTTATTTATGTCCTTCCACCCAAGCAGTAGACGCGCTTAATATTTAATTATTTTAAGTTCGGCTCAAAGGCTATACGAGAAAAACTACCCCCTCCAACCAACACCTATCGACGGGTTCTCGTTTATATGCCGCCAGAGAAGTACCATCAATATCTCTCTCACGGGAGCGATTTTTTTTTTTTTTTTTTTTTTGGGGGGGGGGGAAACATCGTTTTTTCTCGGGATGCGTCAAAAATACATGTGCGCGTTGATGTAAAATACGAACCTTCAAGCCTCCAGACTCGAGCTTGATCAGGCAATAATCCGTCCTACCGGCGGTCAATAGCAGCATCGCGTCAGCCAGATGCGTGCGGAATCGAAAGCTTATGTCGGTGGCACTCCTCGCCTCCTGGACTGACAGATGGATGTAGCTCGCTCCGTAAAACGACGCTGTAACACACGACATACATATACATACATATACATGTCACACAAGTTCTGATGCGTACCTCATACATTCGGGGCACGTGTATCTCTCTCTCTCTTTTTTTTCATACACGAGAGTGTGAGGGTGTGTATGTATACCTGAAGTACACCTATCATACACGCGTTCGTTTTTATCGCCACACATAAATATCCCTATTTTATGGGTAAACCCGTAAAAAAAGAAATTGAGGGCTCTATGGGCGTGTGTTGCGAAAGAGCTCAACGAGCAAGTAAACACGAGAACGGAGCTGGAGCTGGAAATGAAAAAAAAAAAAACGCCCGGAGAAGGTATCAAATTGATCGCCCGAGTAATTTTTAAATCTGGCGGAGAAGGAGAAAAAATAGTACACATATATATAGTAAGTAAAGCCACAGTGAGACGCGTTAACACCTCGGTCCCCCCCTCCAGGATGTGGGGGGAGGGAAAACACATTGCTGCACGGGGAAGACGCACGAGCTTTCGAATTTTCCATTCTAAACACGTACGCGCGGAGGAGCTATCGCGCACACACCCATATACATGGCGAAGGAGGAGGATTCGCTCGACCGGCCGTCGACTAAAAGCAGCGATAATTCCATCGCGGGGAGTAAAGGGGGGCTAAAGATTTCAAAACTTTTCGTACTTTACGAGGCGCGAAGAGCGGAAAGGGGGTGGGGGGAGGAAAAGAAACGAGAGCAAGTTCGTCCCGCACGGATTTTCGACCGTGATGCAGGCGCCGGTCTGCCGAGCACTTGCTGCATACTTGCACTTGACGAACGCAAATTATTTTTCGATGCAGCCGCCCCCCCACCCCTTGCGGCTCTTTAACCCGTACTTTTGGCTGTTTTTCTCGAGTGATGCGTATATTTATAACGCGCGAGCACGAGGATGCTTTTACTCGGGGAATATTTCCCCCCTTGGAATAATTATTCCATTATACTTTATTTCGTCGGTTAATCGCGATGGTACATGTATACACACGGACGAGGTGGGGGGGGGGGGGGGTGAGACAATCGTTTCATTAAAGTGAGGTCCCTCTGGGCCCCCCTCGTCGATCGTGTCGCGATTTGAAAACACGACGAAAGTCAGGATTTTATTTATTGATTTATTCTTTCACTCTCGCCGGGGGACCAGCGCAGCATCACGGGACACATGTCGGCGAGGGAAAAACAGACGGACGATGAAAACTGCTGACGAAAAAACAACAACGCGGAGCATGACGCGCTTACTATAAAATATATACACCAGCGTACGGGTATACGTGTATGAATGATTTGATACACACGGGGTGCGGGGGGGGGGGGTAGGAGGCGCGCGACATTAATCTTGCATCGAGCTAATAAATTCATCCATCAAAAAGTGGGCTGAAGTCTCTGCTTCTGCTGCTGCTGAGCGCACGAAATTCATTGGAAAAAATCACATAAATCACGCAGAGCCCAGGCTGAGAGTGAAAGAGAGAGAGAATAGGCGGAGGGAGGAGCACTTATGTATAAAAGTCAAGAAGCGCAAGGGTACGGAAAGGAAATTTTTTCGTTTTTTTTGTCCCCCCCCCCCCCCGAACCCGATAGAGAGAAAGCAGCTTCCCAAAGCGTATACACAGCGCCCACTCGACAGCTCCCACGTGTGTATGTACGTTTTATATTATATATGCAGCGGTATATCGAAAAGAGGAACGAGAGGTTGATTGAATGTTTTTATCTGTTGGTGCTGCCGTTGGGCCAATCTCTCTTATTCTGGTCCTTTCAGTTCTCTCTGCCGTCCTCTATTTTTCATGCGCTCGTTTTGCTGAAAAAATATATATACACGTGCACGTTCCCGTGCAACCGTATATATGCACGATACGGGGCTCGCCTCCCGCTATTGAAAATTTTCGTACTTTTGAAGTGGACGCCGGCCACATGTATATGTGAAAGGCAACGGTGCGCGTGATATTTTAGTTTTCCCCTTTCTTTTATTTTCTACGGAACTTTTATTTCGACCGTCCACCCTCTGCCCCCGAAATAACCCATAATATAACACACGGAGGCATGGCCCTCCATTCACTGCAGGTACATTCAAATCTATCGACATGATTCATGTGTAATAATGATGATGACGATGTTTGATGCTATGCGTCGTTCATCGCGCGCGTGTATAAACACGCGCGAGGGGACGAGGAATTAATCGCATTCACGAGCAACACAAATGCCTTTTTGATTAGCACGGCTTTGCAGAGATGTGTGTATACCTACTTTGTATGGAAAAAAATTTTACGCTACAAAATCGAGTCAAATCCATACTCATTTAACACACATGTATCAGGCAATCGATACGATCGCTGGTTTATCATTATTTATCGTGTATAATGCCGTTTCGAAAATTACAGAGTTTATTCTATATTACGCGATATTAATACATTATCATTTTTTTTTTTTTTTTTTTTTTTCTATAGCGAAAGAAAAAAAGGACAAAAGGGAGTGGAACAAAAAAAAATTGAAATCCACGCAAACAGGCTCTCGCAGCTGCTGGATTACGAATCGCGAGCCATTTGTTTTTATTAATTAAATTCACCGTGCCATTTGTGCTCAACCGAACGAGAAAACAAATGTTCCCCCCTCGCGCTGGCCTTTTTTTTTTTTTTTTTGAAATTACAAAAAAAAAAAAAAAAAAAAAAAAAAAGAGTAATAAAAGGGCTCAAGTTTCGACAAAACGCAATTTACATTAATCTCCCGGAGTTGGCGCATAAAAGAATTTCCAAAGGGTAGATGTGTGTGCGTGGGGAGCTGTGGGGGGCAAAGTTTGCAGTAAACGTCCAAGTTCCGTAAACTCTCTGCATTCGCATGCTCATGCCCACGTACCTGTACGTGTGTGCACGCGCTTCTCATATCATATGTATACCACCGTCGCGTGCTCGGCGTCGTCGTCTCCTCTTGCATGCTCGCGCGTTTTATTCCCATTCTACAAGTGATTCGAGAGAAGCGCGTTATTCAAGTCGCAAAGTGTATAACTTCACACGGACCATTAAGCGCCCGAGGGTCTTTTGCTATTCTTCTTCCCCTCGCCCCCCATGACTCTTTTTTTTTTTTTTTTTTTTTTTTTTTTCACTCACCCTTTCTCTTTTACCTCCTCAACTCCACCCCATCCATTCCTCCTTGGTCGTAGACATTTTCCTTTTCCCCTCGGTATCGCTGTATATTATGCTATTTCAGACGCATGAATGTCGATAAGTCGATATACCCGCGAGCGAGAGTGTTTCCAAGAGGAATCTCGCGGCGATGATAAATTTTATGTTCCCCCCCCCCCCGATGATTCGATTCTTTCTTCCTTTAAGCTTGCAAAGAGCTCTTGGTCGAGCTATTTGATTATTAATACTCGTTGATTTTATATCCCTCTGGTCGATTTTCGTTTCGATTGACTCGCGATTATATGGCCCTGGGTTTTAATCAAACGGCCGGCGGTGATGTGCCGTTTTCGAGTGAAATTTCAATGACCGGTAGCTCGCGTATAGCAACTCGATACTGTCGTCGAATCAAAGAAAAATAAACATGTGCCGGTGTGTAATGAATACGGGCACGCCGGTGGTAGATATCCATACCCAAATGCGGTTGTGTGGAATACACGTGATGTGTATAATAGAGCAAGTTGCAAAAGCAGCCCCGAGGGTTGTTGCATTGGGATCCGCTATTTGGCGCTAGCGTGAAAAGTTCGATTCTCGCGTGTTTTTGGCCGTGTCATTTGAGATACTTTGATGTCGCGTGCAATAGATAACAATTGCACGCAGGTATTATATACACATATGTGAACAATGTATCATATCGCGGGTGGATGCTTTTATTAAAAGGACGAATGCTTTATTTCGGTAGACGCGTTATTGAATTCGGGTGGGGAATGGCTTGAAATTGCTCACTAGAGATTTTTCTTCTCCGAAGCGTTCGAGTGTCAAGAGAATACATGTATACATTGCCGAGATTCGTTTTATTGAAAATTTTTTCGTTTAATCGAATAATCAATGGTTGGACATTATTGTACAAGCTATGACGAAAAATTGCGTCATTTTTATTTATTCGTGCGATTGGAAAATAATTTTTTTGCTTCGTTCGTTGATTCGAGTTTAGAGTCAAACTAATTTTTATTGATTTAAATTGAATGAAAATACGTAACGAAATAATACAGTTGCATTAATACTCAAGCGAGTCACTAACTGATAACAATTCGTAATGTTAATTGCAACGTATTATTTTATTACATTGAAACACAAAAAAAAAAAAATTTTTAAGTTTTATCACACAATAAAGCTAAAACTACAATTAAATTGAAACTTTGTTACAGTTATTGTTTATGGTTATTTTAAGTTTCTTTACAAATAGACTTGGGCACGAATATTTTTTTAATTACTTTTTCCTAACAATAATGCTTCGTCAATGCTAAAAAAATTTTTTTAATTATTACTCATAACATGGTACTTAACTAAGTTAAAAAAAAAACGTGTTAAAATAATTTGTGAAAAACACTTTACAATGAAATTAAATGTGAAAAATGTATTACAGAAAAAAAAATTTTTTCTCAATATTATATGGTGAAAAAAATTTTTTCATCAAAAAGAATTATCTTTTTGTTTTGAAGGATGCATGAAACATTTGCGTTAAAGTCTCACTATCAATTCACAAACTCTTTTTATACCCAATGGTTATGTACATAATTTTCTACCAAACGCATTTCTTTGCACAAAAAATTATTCTTTCGCAATACTTGTTTAACGCCATTTCATTGGAAACTTTATGTATTCCATGAGTCAAAATGTTGTCACAGTTGCAATACCAATTCAGCCTCTTGCGCCAAAATATTGCCTCAGACGGTCATGCAGGAAAACAGTTTGTAAAATAAACAATAATTATCTACAATAAACAATGACGACTCTTATCTTATCTACCCTCTTTGATCGATTGGGGAATGGAGGAACGAACCGGATTGAGGTGTGCCCTCGCAGGCGGATTCATTATAAAGTCGCTGGACCGCTCCTCAAGTTTTTTAGTGATCGTTTAGTTACGGTTAGCAGGTCACATCCTCGGGGAGCCAGGAAAAGTAAGTGCGATTACGTTTCTCTCGTACAAGTACAATCGTAATGATAACAACGCAAATTATGACGATGTAATTACACGTGGCTGAAACTTTGTAAAACATTCACCAGGAGTTTCATGAAAAATTCAAACAATTTCGCGAACCCTCGAAAAAGTCACTCTAGACTTTTTAATTATTTATTTTTTTTTTTTTTTGTGAATTGTTTAATTTGAAAAACCTTCGCTTTCCTTCCGCTCCACGTACGGCTCGCGGATCCCGTTAATGGCACCCGTTTTTATATTTGCGCGATTATACCCCCGCAAGTTGGCGGAAACACGAAATTACATCGAATTATCCGGTCCAGAGCATTTGACTCCAAAAAAAAACCTCCTTTCTCCCGGAGAGCAACGTTTTAATTAAAAATGCCACCCCTCGCCCCTTCTCGGAAGCAGCTAACGAAGCGAAGCGCAAATTAATCGTCAAGCTGGACTTTCTTCAATCGTATTGTTTAATTTTAACTGTGTATATATTTCACAAAGGCCGTGATTTCGTATACGCCTGTACACGCGATGTCGAGCTCCACGGCCGCGGCGTGCGCCGCGATTGGCGAGCCCAATCTGTCGCAGCTATGCGCGCCATCGCAGCTGGTCCTCTTCATGAGCATCATCGATTTATTCATCGCTCCCAAATTCACGCCCATGCGATTCTGCGACGCCGACCTCGGCCCATCGGACAGCTACGACTTTATCGTCGTCGGTGGTAAGTGTCGATTGGAAAAATAATCAATTTCAACGAGATGTGCCATACTGCGAGTCCAAGTTAGACCCGTTTGTAGTGTTTGGCAGTTGAAATTTCTTGTTTTTTTTTTTTTTTTTTTCAACGCATCGTTTAACGATTCAAGAACAACCGAGTCGATGCTTCGTAAACTATTTTGCCTCTTATTTTCTGGTACAGATTTTACACCCTTGTATACTTTCCTGCCCCTACATAGATTTTTCCCGCCCAAAAGTGCCCCATTTAGTTGAAATGATGGAAATTTGCTTGTTATTCATCAAAAAAAGTAAACTTTTAACACTTAAAAGTGTGACCACAATAACCCCGTGTTACAAATACGCAGGTGGTAGCGCTGGCGCAGTGGTGGCCGGGCGCTTAAGCGAAGTCGAAAGTTGGAACGTCCTGCTGGTCGAGGCTGGCCCCGAAGAGGTAATCCACTTTTAGGGACTCCATGGTCATTTTACCCAAAAACAAACCTAATGTTTTATTCCATGAAGCCACTAGCAACCTACATACCCAGCATGACCGCCTTCTTCCTGGGCTCGGAGTACGATTGGAAGTACAGGACCACGGGGGAGAGAAACGCCTGTCTCAGCTCGAACGGCAGCTGCAGTTGGCCCAGGGGCAGAAATCTGGGCGGCAGCGGTGTACACAATGGCATGATGTACATGAGGGGCCACGCCAAGGACTACGACGGTTGGGCCATCCCCGGATGGACCTGGAACGACGTCCTACCCTACTTCAAGCGCTCGGAGAACAACCGCGAATTTTCGGGTGATCGACGTCATCACGGTGTGGATGGTCCTCTACACGTAGGGAGGTTTCCCCACCAACCCAGTCCGATCAAGGATATGCTGAAAGCGGCGCAGGAGGCCGGCTTCGGGGTGAGCGAGGACCTCAATGGCCAGAAGATCACTGGTTTCAACGTGGCCCAGACGACGAGTGTCAATGGCACCAGAGTCAGCAGCGCCACGGCTTTCTTGCGTCCCGTCCGCAACAGGAAGAACCTGCGTGTGCTCGTCAACGCGCAAGTCACCCAAGTCCTCTTTGACTCCGAGGGGAAGGCCTCGGGCGTGAGGTACATCAAGAACGGCACGTATCACGATGTATCAGCCAAAAGGTGAGGGCGTAGGTGTACCAATTGTACGGGGCATTGGGTGATGGTTTCGTCATTCGCAGGGAGGTGATCCTGTCGGCGGGTGCTGTAGGCTCGCCGCACATCCTGCTCCTGTCGGGCGTAGGACCAGCGAGGCACCTCGAGGAGAAGGGGGTCAATCTTGTGAAGGACCTCCCGGGGGTGGGCCAGAATCTCCAGAACCACGTGTCCTACACTCTCGAGTTTCAGTTGAACTACAGGGAGGGTCCACTGGGCAAAGAGGCTGCGGACGAGTACATCGGCAACCAGAGGGGCCCCATCTCGTCGACCGGGCTCAGCCAGTTCACGGGGATCCTCAGCTCAAAGTACACCACGCCTGACCACCCGGACATTCAGCTGTTCTTTGGTGGCTTTGGGGCGGGCTGTGATCGCCAACCCGAGGGTAGCGAAGTCAGCCAGATAAGCATCAGTCCCGTGTACCTGCACACCAGGAGCCGAGGTGGGTTCACGTGCACACCTCATCTACGAATCGCGTCACTTTTCACATTGAAGAAACAAAACAAAAAACTACGGATTTTATCGGCGTATTTCCAGGTGTTTTGCAACTAGCCACCAAAAACCCCTTGGACCATCCGGTCATCACGCAAAATTATCTGACGGATGAACGGGACGTCTTGGGACTGATCGAGGCTGTGAACGTCGCGCTCACCCTCTCGAAGACAAAGGCCCTGGGCAGGTACAACATGAGCCTGACGAGCGCGCCCAACGAGGCGTGCGCCGATCACGAGTTTATGAGCGAGAAATACCTGAGGTGCGCCATCGCCCAGGACACCGTTCCGGAGAACCACCAGGCGTCCTCCTGCAAAATGGGCCTGACCTCGGATCCGCTCGCGGTCGTGGACAACAGATTGAGAGTCATGGGGATCAAGGGACTGCGAGTGGCAGACGTCTCCATCCTACCAAAGGTAAATAACCATCATTTTACCTCTTATCGAAAGACACGATGTTTTTACCACTTTGGGCTTCGACGTTTCAGATAATATCGGCAAACACGGCTGGACCGGCCATGATGATCGGGGAGAGAGTGGCTGCCTTTATCAAAGAGGAGTATCAGCCAGCACGGACAAAGTAAACTCGTTGTGAAGCGCTTTGTTGGAGGAAACAACAAAGTATCTGTCGCGTTTACATGTACAATTTTATTTTCTAACATTAGCGTTTCATTTATATGAATCTGTAGCGAATAAAAATTTATTTTTCCATTTCAAGTGTGTTTGCGTGTATGTGTGTTGTAGATGCCATTGAAATATTCATTGTATCACAAACATGTGTATTATCCGACTGACGTGTGAATACAAAAGTTTCAATAAAATTAAGCTCAATCGTTTTCTATTTATTGATACATTAAAATAATATTGTGTTGGTGCAAGTGAATCACGAAACTCTCGAGTATCCCTTTGGCACCGAAATATTCATGCCGTCATAATTAATTCAATCGACTGGTATGGCGCAAAATTACAATATCCGCCGAAGCGTGACTGCCTGTGTGTACGTGGAATTGGAAATCAGATTATCGAACGTAATGTACGTGGCGTAAGGAACACTGCACGAACGCGCATCTAGGATTATTTGTCCGGACGCTAGATTTAATCATCCGTGTTTTTACGACTTGATAATTACATGGTAAAGGCTTAGAAATTGCTCAAAGTGCAACTGGATTTTTTTTTTCTCGATGGTGGTATGGAAAATGTGTTGCTGATACCGTTGCTTCGAAAAGTAGATGGACTATAATTTAATGTCGCGAGATAAAGGCCTTAAACTCGTGTACAAAAATTCGAAATGGGCGAAAATTGTCATTTTCCCACTTTCTGCCCGGAAGTCATTGAATAATACGAGAAAGCTTCTGCACTGGGTTCGCCCGAGCATGTGCCAAATTCGTCCGTTTATTTGAAATGTAAAATCGTAAAGTTTGATATTTCTCCTTTCTCTGTTCATCCGTTGAACCCCGCAACTTTATAATATCCTCTAATTTTCAGAAATCCCGCGTACTTTACTTTTGTTCTGGTTTCGCTTGGTACTCGACGCGCACAAGTGGCAAGCACTTGACTTTTCGCGTGCGTAGTGATTAAAAACCTAAAATCCGCAACGCAACTTCACAAACTACACCCGATGCGCTTGAATGCGAACTTTTTGTGTTTTCCAACAATTGCACGCGTCGAGGCAGAGCTTTGAAAAATTGGTAGGTACACTGTGTTTTTTGATTACTATACATTTTTATTGTACAATGGTACTTGCATGGAAATACGTCCTTACACACTTACGGCATATTGCAAGAAAAATTTTTTTAATTTAAGGGGGTTACAGAGAAAAATTATTGAGATTTGAAGTTTTAATGTAATACTGATAACCCTTTATATTAGTTGTACAAGCCGGCATATAACTCTCCAACAAGTATGTAACTTTTTATTTTTTTTTTATTTTTGTAAACATTGATTCTACAAATGTGTGATACAACGACACTCCCGATGGATTTCACCAAACACATGTGCTCAAAGTAACATCGGAGAGGAAAAAAAAAAAAGAAAATATTTCCGATGAAAAGCTCGGCATTCAATTTGTCACTCACCAACAATATTAAGTCCTCGGGCTATGGGTGTATATGTATACCACGCTCGAGCGAAGTTTACGACTATACGAGGTTCAAGTTGGAAGCCAGCTGGGGTTATATGGGCAGGTACACCCGTGCATCGCGGGACGCACCGGGAGCACCTCCCCGGGCAAAATCGTCCCGATGCCGGTCAATTATTCGGGCAACATTGCCTGGCGACCCGCAGAGGTACATCACTGCATATATACATGTATTATATCATCTCATATATGCACTTTATGGATGCGCAGTATTTTTTTGGTCCTTTCGATGAAAAAAAAAAAAAAAAAAAAAAAAAAAAGTAATTTCGACGGTTCGGCGAGTCGCTACATCTCTCTCGGAGGGGAAATCTGGAGCGAGATAATGAACACCATATACAACGAAGCGGTTGACGGGATGTACCTACTGCGGTCAGCTTCCCTCCCCCAAGGAGTGGCTTTGACGTGTACACCCTCAAGGCATCACGTATCGATTCCAGAGAGCAACTTAATTCAGTACGAAGCGCACACACGCCCCCAAAGATTCCATCGAGTATCGGCAAAAAGCTTCGTGACCGCACGCGGCTGTGTGTCTGTGTATATATACGTACGCTTGGACGTTTTGCATTCGCCGTGTATAGGTAAGTACGTATACCCTGGATCAACAGGTTGTCGCGGAGAGCCCGGAAAACGACGCCGGGGCCATTCACGCGGGGTCTACCGCACTCCGCCGGTCTTTTCTCAGGCAACTCTCGGGTCATTATATCGGGAAAATCACCGGATTTCCACGTTTTTGTGCCGCGATATCTCACCGTTTATGTAGGTAATGTTCGCAAAAGTGCTCGTAAAAGGATGCACTTAATAACGTTTAATTTCAACAAATTGATTTTATCTGCAGCCAATAAATTAAACCTGCATCTGTGGTAAATACGTCTCAGTGTACACACACGTGCATTCGCTGTATTGCCGATCAAGTAATCATCCGTGCGCATAATACAACTTATATACCTATACCGGATGTTAATTAAAATTTATACGGACCCGGAGGCAGTCGCGCGTATACGTGTTTCCGGATTGTTTGATAACCCACGCAAGGTTACACGTATGTATATATATATAGGTACGCAACAATCCAGCCAAGCAAATCGTGTATTTGCTCGTGACACGATGATGTGCGTGCGAGGGGAAAAAAAAATGTTTTAAAGTATAAGACGAGGTGAGAGCATTGCAAAATGCACACGCGCTTCGTGAGGTATAATATGTTGCGTGAATCATCGTAACGATCCATTGTTGATTTAACAATCGTAAACGGGAGCTCGCGAGAGCTTTGTTTGTGACCTGTGTGTATACGCAGTTCACGCGTGGATGGTACACCGTTGATTGAAATTTATTTCTTGAAATTACCACAGTCATCGATACAGAGGATCCACCGTACGAGCGATCGACCGATTTTTTTTTCGTCATACCGAGCTATCCGCAACTTGTGTACACCGATTTGGCCGTACATGATAGTCGACTCGTGAGTTGAAAATCAAAGAAGAAGTTTCTTTAACGAGTCGAAGATTAAACGGCAGCTCCGAGGCGAGAGTATAGAAAGAGGGGACGGGTTTCTAAAATTAGCCGATCCCACACGTGTGGGATATCCCACAGATGGTCTTTTTTCTTCCCATCGATGAGACGCAAAAAAAGTCACCGATTCTCCGACCTCGTTATCCAAATTATTTCCTCCCAGACAACCAAAGTTGGAAATTTCAAGGTGATCCAACAGATGATCGGGAATAGGCGTGAATAAAAAAAAGTCTCACGGTACCGCCAACCGGTTGGTATTTGTCGACATGGCAACTTCTTCCGTAGCTCGCTGAGTGGAGCACGAATCAGTGGCTAAGGAATGTACCAGCGTTTCCCAATAAAATTAATTGAGCAGCGTCTACGAGGACGTGATTGTGCTTGCAACAATGCAGCCAATCGACAGGACTTGATTGTAAATACCAAGCGCGCACAAACCACCGCCAATGTCTTTTCGGGTAAATGCAAAAGGTCCTACACACGATTGCCGTCGTTGCCGTTGGCGCAATGGGGATATCTTAGATGCGCCAAGAACATACTTTGGTAATGAGTTCTCGAGCTCGACACTTTTGTCGTTCCCCCAAGTATATAGTCCAATACGACACGAGGTTGAAAAACCACCACCTATAATTTTCTCTCGTGGATCATTACATTTGTCAAATAATTTCGTACGAAGGTTCATACTTTTTTCATATAAAATTTGTTTTCAAATGACATACGGTGGGTATGCATCGCTTTTTCGCCTCTCTGAGGTTTGTACATTGTTGAGGTAATCATGAATTGTCATTCCGAACAGGAAATCTGGTCCAACTAAAAAAAAACCTGACGATAACCGACCTATGTATAGTTCATTGGATTGACCGGTATTGGGGGGGGGGGGGTACGCATGTATAATGGCAGTGGTAATACTGGATGCTAATTTCAATTTATACTCGCGGATCTGGGTGTATACCGTTGTCCATACGTGTTCCAATGGTTCATAACTCAGATGAGGTTATAAGCACGGTACTTTATTCCACGGCCAGACAAAATGTATTTCCTGATAACAGCGGTACCTATACGTGCAAAGCTAATATAGAGCTGCGCGATCGTTACGCGTGTTTGTCGACGATATTTTATTGCGAGCCGATATTTTGAGGTAAGTATGGCAAAATGCACGTTCCGTTGTACCTTACTCTCTTTTGGGTAATACAGATATACTTGGACGCCAATTATTTCATACATTATTGGAAAAAAAAAAAAATTCATTCGTCACTATTCATGGTACAACAATAGGAAATCTTATCTTTGATTTTTTTTTTCTTTTCTCTAAATCGCTTTTTCTTCCGAATTTCGCTGGAAAACATTTTTTCGAGTAACGTGTTATAAGAAAAAAATATATATCCAGTACAATAAAAAATTTATCGTCTTATTGGCTGCCTCAACCGAGAGCTCTTCAAGATTTAACGCGCTAATGATGAAAGTAAATCGACGAGGATGTGCGTTAAATATTCAGGGATGTTTATTGCCTTTTAGCTACGATATTCGACTTGTGAATTAAAAATCGAGAAGAGGAACTTTTTTGGATTGGCTTCTTCAACGAGTGGAAGATTAAACGGCAGCTCCGAGGCGAGAGTATAGAAAGAGGGGACGGGTTTCTAAAATTAGCCGATCCCACACGTGTGGTGCAGACACGCGTATAATGTAGGTACAGATGGGCTTTTTTTCCCATCGATGAGACGCAAAAAAGTCACCGATTCTCCGACCTCGTTATCCAAATTATTTCCTCCCAGACAACCAAAGTTGGAAACTTGTACGTTTTAACGAGATCTAAGGGAGATGATTATGTAACCGATAATTAAGATAACAATTCACTTGGGTTATAAATAAATTAATCGTTATGCTAAGAATAATTTTTTTTAATCGTTGCGTCGAGTCTGATGATAAATCTTTGTGTGATCAAACTGGCAGTGGAAAAATGGGTCATGGAAATTTTAATATACACCTGCGAAAAGAAAGCAGATATCACCACTAACTTTAAAATTTTCTTTATAGAAATGTCGAGAAAATACATGGAAATTTATAAGAACATTGTATGTTGATGTGTCGTTTAGAGAACGCGAGATACATAATAATTCACGTTACGGGATGACAGTCACGATCTCGCGTGTTAACGACTCGGTTAGCACCCGCTATTGTGCTAATTATTTGTGATTTATCGGCCTCGTTTTATTTACACCCGTCCCACAATATTAATCACAATTGTGCATTAATTACAAAAATATTTTTTTATCACCATTTCATGTAAGCTGCCATTTGACTAAGTTCGAGCTCTTTATTTGTTTTCTTGTAAGTCACATGAGACTCTGTGTGAGCGAGAAGTGAAAAACTGACATTTACACATGCAGTGATGAATAACAGTTTTTTCGACTCCCGTTTTTAATGAAAATGAACACATTTTCGTATTTATTTTTCATCCTTTCGCAGTAGATTTCAACAAACACAAATTCGGGGCTTTTTATTTAATAATTTGACGTACACGTTATTTTTATTATTATTTTTATTTTTTTTCGCTTTGTATGCTAATATTTTTGAGCGCATGCGAGTTTCGTCAATTTTCATTAACATCCGTACCACGAAATTTGAAAATTTTACGAAAATGAGAAACGCGCTAACTTTGTTACGTACGCAAGTTATGCAACACGTCCTTTTTCTTTCAGCTCTTTGTCGCGACTCCTAGAACCCCAAACAGCTGGGGGTAGAAAAAAAACTTTTTCTGCAATTTGTAAAACGAAATCAGTAAGGCACTTTTTTTTCAATTTTACAATAAAGTCGAAAGAAAAAAAAGCGAGTCCCTTATCTCGCGTTGATATCAGATACGTGCCGACTTATAACACGCATACGACATCGACTCGATCGTCTCGAAGAATAGGAGAAAAGATAAGAGCAGCTGCAAGAGAGTTGTTGATGTAATCACAACCGGGCCATACCAATATATAAAACAGACCACGAGGATTGCACTCGTACAAAGAGTCAAAACTTTTGTCACAGAGATTCGCAGTTTGGGCAAAAAGTACTCCGCACCACCGAAAGTTTTCATAATACGTTCTAAGTACAATTGTTAAAAACGACGACGATGTGCGAGTGAAAAGTCACCGATCACCGTTTCTCGATATACTTGAGTCTCTCCTTCTCTGTTCGCTATGTCGCTGGCCCTCGACAATTCCGGCATTTGCTCCGCCTATTACGACGGGCCAAATGCGTGTCCCGCGGGAAATCCATTACTGCTCTTCCTGAGCATAATCAGCTCGCTGAAGCCGCAATTCCCGCAATTCTGCTCCGACCGGAAAATCAAGACTGAATACGACTTTATCGTCGTCGGTGGTAAGTATACCGATGGACAAATCATGTGTCATGACCACAATAACCCCGTGTTACAAATACGCAGGTGGTAGCGCTGGCGCAGTGGTGGCCGGGCGCTTAAGCGAAGTCGAAAGTTGGAACGTCCTGCTGGTCGAGGCTGGCCCCGAGGAGGTAATCCACTTTTAGGGTATATACCTGTACCCACAGATGCATAAATGTCTACTCAAAAATGTCACATTATGTTTAGCCAGTAGGTGCTCTCGTGCCCAGCATGACGGGATCATTCCTGGGCTCGGATCTCAATTGGAAGTACAGGACCACCGGGGAGAAGCACGCCTGTCTCAGGTCGAACGGCAGCTGCAGTTGGCCCAGGGGCAGAAATCTGGGCGGCAGCGGTGTACACAACGGCATGATGTACATGAGGGGCCACGCCAAGGACTATGACGGCTGGGCCATCCCCGGCTGGACCTGGAACGACGTCCTACCCTACTTCAAGCGCTCGGAGAACAACCGTGAATTTTCGGGTGATCGACGTCATCACGGTGTGGATGGTCCTCTACACGTAGGGAGGTTTCCCCACCAACCTAGTCCGATCAAGGATATGCTGAAAGCGGCGCAGGAGGCGGGCTTCGGGGTGAGCGAGGACCTCAATGGCCAGAAGATCACTGGTTTCAACGTGGCCCAGACGACGAGTGTCAATGGCACCAGAGTCAGCAGCGCCACGGCTTTCTTGCGTCCCGTCCGCGAAAGGTCGAACCTGCACGTGATTGTCAACGCGCACGTGACCAAGATCCTCTTCCAGAACCCGTGGCGCCCGACGGTCGCAACTGGAGTGCAGTTCATCTGGAACGGACTGTTCCACCAGGTCGAGGTGAACAAGGAAGTCGTCCTCTCGGCGGGTGCCGTGGGCTCGCCGCACATCCTACTCCTTTCGGGCATCGGGCCGGCGAAGCACCTCAAGAAGAAGGGGGTCGAGCTCGTGAAGGACCTCCCGGGGGTGGGCCAAAATCTCCAGAACCACGTGTCCTACACCATTCGGTACCTGATAAACGCCGAGAACACCGATTTTTTCCAGTCGGCAGCCGAGCAGTACATATCCAACAGGACCGGTCCGACGTCCTCGACTGGGCTCAGCCAATTTACGGGTATGCTCAGTTCAAAGTACACCACGCCTGACCACCCGGACCTTCAGTTCTACTTCCGGGGATACTCGGGCTCGTGCAGCGCGAAAAAGAGCGGTCAGCGCGAGATCGGTATCGTGCCCACGTACCTGCACCCCCAGAGCCGTGGTACTCTGAGCTTGGCCACCAAGGATCCCTTCAAGCACCCGAGCATCACGCAAAATTATCTGTCCTCGTTGATGGACGTCAAGGGAGTGCTCGCCGGGATAGAGATGGCCCGGAAGTTGTTTGCTTCCCCGGCAATGCAAAAGTACGAGCCACGTCTGATGAATGACCCGATCGAGGCGTGCAAGGAGCATGATCTCGAGACACCTGCCTACTGGGAGTGCGCACTTAGGTATAACACAGATCCGGAGAATCATCAGGTCGGCTCGTGCAAGATGGGCCTGGACGATATGGCCGTGGTGGACCCAATGACTTTGAAAGTCCGGGGCGTGCACAGAGTGCGCGTGGCCGATGGTTCGGTTATTCCCAAGGTACGTGGACTCACTTACGGAAGTTTTTTTTTCTCCAATGGTTTGATGGTTTTTTCTTTTCTTTTTTTTTTTTTTTTCATCCCAGATTACGTCCGGCAACGTGGGAGCGCCGATAATGATGGTCGGAGAGCGCGTCGCCGATTTCATCAAGAGGGACCACCTGAACGAACACCGCCAGCACAAAACGGAGGGCTTTCTTCCCGTGGCCAAAAACATGGAAGATAAAAAGCTCTATCCCTACGCGCCGTACCTCTACTAATCGATATACTCCTTGAGTCATCGGAAAAAATGAAATTCGAGTCTTTCATCAAATATACGACGCGCAGTAATATTCGTACATAGTAGATTGTTAATTAGTGACAAATCAAAGCGTATTTAACTCGATGTGGCTCGTCAATGGTATTTAATTTGGTAACGCGAGTTGTCGAATATGATTTTGTGTACGCGGCGCGCTGCGCAAACATCAAATTCAAACATTTCCATGAAGACCGTGCCGGGGATTACATCGATCGGAAATAGAATATACACATGTATACGTACATTCGCTCGGTGGGTATGTGGAATTTCCATTCCGAAAAATTAGCAAAGGCAAAATGAATAAAAAAAAAAAATAATAATAATAATCATGATAAAAAAACACTTGTATTCAATCGAATGAATTACGAGGCAAAGAATGTACAATCCCGATAACCCCTATCATATTAATCCTCAAATCAGAGTCGCGCAGCAAAGCTCGCGACAAATTAATGACCCACACAGTGGCAACTCGGCGTGGATATCTATACCGACCAGAGTACGAACGTGGACGCGAAATTATTTTCCCGAAGAGCCGAAGTTTCGAAAACACGAGCAAAAACTAGCTTGCGAAAATAAGGATAATCCGAGCCGGAGCGTGTGTGTTGGTACGAGTGGCAATAAAAACACACACGCACGAGGGTGGTTGCTGGTTACGGGCTCCGCGAGGAAAATAAAAAAAAAGAGCAACGCTCCCGCGGATCGTATAGCAATAAAAGCCCGGCGTCGATTATTTTTGCGCGCGATAGCCAAATCGTGTATACCAACCCGTTGCTGTATATTACTACTCCTCTTTCTTCTCTTCTCGATTCCTAACATACCGAACTCGTTCGTGTACCTACTTCTCTAACCCCCCTTTTTTTCCTTTTACTCTTCATTCTCTCGATGTACCCTGTACTCGCGGATCTAGCGAGAAAATCCATTTCGCGCAGAATGGTATTGCGCTTTAAGTGTCTCTCTCTCTCTTTCCCGCTCCCCTTTCCTTTTTTCGTTTCGAAACTCGCGCGCGTACAAGCCCCCCCTGGCTCTCGTTCGCGTCTATAATATTTTACGACTTTCTCTCGAATTCTTTTCGCTGCCGGGCAATACTGAATAATATTATTACCGGTTTACCGCTGGGAATTATTATCGGGGCGTGCTTCGATAAACAACCGATGCTCTTTCAAGTTTTTCAGCCCCCCCTGGCCCCCCACATCGCTGCACTTTTTTTTTTTTTTTTTTTTTTTTTTTTTTCTCCACGGTATACTACTATGAACTGCGGGTAATGTCTCCCCACTCTTCGCGTGCGTACTTATGATAACTTTATTGCAGGTAAGTGGGTATACGCTTCTTTGCTATCTCTCCCCACCCCCATTTTTTTCCCTTTCATTACTTTACTTCCATTTCATTCCCGTAATCACGTTCCTGTGTTCCGTTCAATGCAGGCAACTATCGGCAATCCACTCGCTTTTCACGCTCAAAGCGAGAGTTTTCGCGTAAATTCCCGCGAGAGCGCGAAAGTGCCTACTTATTTTCGCAATCCTACATAGCGTGTTGTTGCCTAGTAAAAATTTTTTTCTTTATAAAAGCTTGTTTTTGGCCCGGTTTACTCATCGATCCGTCAATATTCCCGATCCCAATTTAACTTGGGCCGTGATGCATCAGCTCCGATCTATCATCGTGTCCGCATAGCCGAGAATTTCGAATAAAATTCCCTTCGTCCTTTCACTGGTTAAAATAAAAAAAGAGAAATAACACCCCCCTCCCTCTCCTACAGACACGCAATCTCGTCACGTTTCCTTTGAAAAAACGCGGATAAAATATCATCTCCGTGTATATGTACACGTGTACCACTGCAGCGTCAATAACACACTGCGGATCGCCGCGTTAATCGCGCGAGTGTGTTTTTGCGCTGAAACTCTCGTGTGTGGCAGTCGCGGCACGGCTGCAGCTGCCGGCAGCGTCTTCTCTCGTCGGTTTCTCTGCTTCTCTCACCTAATAAAGTCCCACCACCCACCACCCCATCACGCCTACACCTATACCTATTAGTTTCCTGGAGGCACCCACTGCATCACGTATACACACACAATACGGGGGTGCTCGTGGTATGGCTTTGGGCTGTACGTTTTAGACACACACACACACACACGCACACATACACCATCAGTGGGAGACTAACAGAGAGATAGAGATGGATATCTTACCTTTTTCATCGGCCTGGCAGCTGTCCAAGAGCAGGCCTGCAGTTAGTGCCGAGAGCAGCAGTAACATCAACGTCATTGCGCCGCTCATCCTCCTCCTCCTCCTATGTGGCACACGTGCTGTTGCTACACCACCGGGACTGGGGAAACGTATACACTGTACTATATAACAGCGTACGTGCAGTCCAGCCAAGCAGCCTGTTACAGCAGCCCCCTGTACCGGTAGGTAACTCCTGCTCCTCTTATCTCCTTTTATCCCTTCGTCGATCAATTCGGGGGGGTAGGAGACTAGCGTGCCAGAGCCCGAGAGTGATGTAGGTGCAGCCGCCGTATTAGCCTCGCCGCTCCACGGAAGTGTACTCGGCACCACAGGCCACCCCCCCCAGAGCCCGGAAATCTGCGAACTACTGCTCCGTCGTACACCCCCTATACCCGACACTATGCGCTGCACTTATAATCGAATTCTCGACACACGCGCGTCACGAGCTCCCGTGTCTTCTCTGAGCTCCGGACGGTAATTGAAAGCACCGAGCTGTAAAACAGCTAATATCCGACGGCGGACATCAGTAGGTGCACCAGCATCCTCTGGATTCCAGTGTATGTACCTTGAGACTCGCCATCGCGAGACGGGTCGTCCCGTAGCCTCTTTTCTCCATCGTCGCTTCCTTCCCTACCCCCCGTGCCTTTTTGTCACCTGATGCCGTCGCTGATGCTCTTCATCGTTCCACTCCAAGTGTGTACCTATGTATATTTGTATGTATACCCTCCGGGCACTTGAGCGACTGCACGCACCCTCTCAGCTTCGTCTTCGTCGACGGCGTTTCATTGACCCCCTCTCCTCTTCTTGCGCGCTGCCACAGCGGCCGGGCTATTTTCGAAGAAGCTCCCCGTCGCCGGCTGTGGATGGCTCGGCTGAAAAGCAAAGAGGAAAGGACTGCCGTTAGAGAGACCGTGGCGTATATACTTTGAGGACTTTTTGATGAACATCTCCCAAGCGCTCGGCCGAGTGCTGGGGGTCGGGGGGGGGGGTGCTATCAGAAATGAAAGTTGCGAGCCTTTGGTGGGGGGGGCAAAGGGGGGACTTGAGAAATTTGAGTAATTTATAGCGCCGCGGAGGACTACTCCCTTATCTTTATTACTCGTCCACCCTTTACTTCATCAATCTTTTGTTCCAACTACTTATTAGTCCATTTTTCCGAAAGGCAGGGAGGGGGGGAGGCGATTATCGATGAAATTTCTTGCGACCCATACGCTATAATATATATAACAAAGGGAGACAATTACATGGTATCGATCGACAGAGCTATGGTGCGACCATGCACTTGTACAAAGTTCCGAATATATATATCGCGCGATTGTTTGACTTATCCCCTCTCCCCGTGTGTGTGTCACTCTATATGTGTGTGTATGTATATACGCATCACGGTTAAGTGGAGGATAAAGTTAAATAAAGTAATTAAACGGGAACTGCAGCTGCAGGTTCGTTATCCGCGGCGTTTGAGCAAACTCGGGCATGTAATATGGCAAAATACACAAGAGTTGGATGGAGTAGAAAAAGAGAGAAGCATTAAACCTGTGTTTTATCGAAAATCCGAATTTTACCTACACCGGGTACATATTGTACATAAGCTAATAATATAAGAGCTATCGGTTGAAATGTTACACAATATCCTTGCCAAACGGACTCGATTGGAAAACCCTTTGTTTTATACGCGTACACACACCGAGTGGTATTTTCCTTTGATTTTTTCAATTGAACGGATTCCCAATTGTGCGCGGTTCTATGCGAGTGTATTAATTCATCCGTGAATTACACCGATGGCCACGCGTGTGGAAGACGAGAAAAAGTGAAAATAGATAGCGCCGAAAAATTATTCGGTACACCCTGTATAGCAAATAAAACGTACGTCCGATATCTCCCCCTCCCATCTCATCGTTTAACCAAGCAGCAGTATAAGGTTCGAAGGAGGTGGTGGCCATCTAATTTTCATTGAATTTAATAGTACATAAATCCAACGGGTAGCGACCCGATAAAACAAAGATCTTTCATTAGGAGCCCACTAACCCGACAACAACAACACGAGATCCCCCCCCCCCCCACCCATTGTACCCGTATATATACACATAGCGCCATCAATAAAATAACCCAACTGCTAATCCATCAATTATTCATCGGGCCTATCTCCCCGCCAGCATCAGCCCTCGACGACCGCCCCATCGTCATATCTAAAGCAGAATTGTGCCATATACACCCATTGTACGATGTGCACCACCCTCTGTATATAGAGGGTAGGGGGGGGGGGTAGAACGTAAATGCTATAGCTCTTCGCTTTCGTGCTTGAATAAACTACTCCTTCTAGCCACGTGTGGGCACACAAGAGAGCCTCCCCCCCCCAACCCCCCGACTGATGGTCGACTTTGGCTTTACCTCCCCAAACCCCCCTCGCTCGGACGTGCAAACACATACACACACGGATCAGCGGGCATACGCGTCGGAGTGCCTGGCTAACACCCTTCCGCGATCCCCGACTCTGATCTCGGCACGACATCGCTGCAGCATACAAGGAGAATCGGTGTACACGCGTATACGCCGAGTCGAGAGAGAGAGATGCAGGATGATAAAGGCTGTTGTATGGTGTATCTCTGTACGTACATATAGGCATCTATCCTACGGACCGTCATTCGCGAGAAATCAAACAGAGAGAGAGAGCGTGTACCCCGAACGCGCGAAGGATGTGGCGCGAGGGGCACAGTATAAGAAAGTGACAAGCTGGCGCACACATGCCGTTATTCTCTCTCTCTCTCTCTCTCCGGGGCTAACCCCGACAACCGGTGCAGGGTGTGTGCACTCACATTCGCACACGAGAGGTAGAGCGAGTAGCTTTAGTTTTTGCGGCCGTCGCCGCAGGCTCGTCTTCTCTATTCCCCCACCCCCCCTCCCTCTCTTACTGCAGAATTGCACAAAGCAGAGCGCGGTATAACCCTATACGTGGCAGTTGTTGTGTATACCATACTGTATGTCGCGCGTGTCGCTCAAAGGACAACGTTGTTGGTGGTGGTGGTTGGCCCGTTTAATTCAGAAATTGAATTTCACGTGGGGGTGGGGGGTGAAGGCTGTTGTTGTTGTTGTTGTTGGGGTCTTTGTGGACGTATCGGCTCCAAGGACGATTCTCCCTTCGCCCAAACCCCCTTTGGATTTCACGTCGGACGGGCTTTCGCGGCTCTCCTGATTTATCGCGCGTTTATCCGCGTAAGACTACTCTGCGGAGAGATGGCGCAGGGGCCAAAAAAACAGGGGGGGGGGAGAGAAGGCTGTCCTGATAAATTCCGAGGCATAATACGGGACGATAATTTTCCGGCCTTTCGAGGTAGAGAGGCTGTAAGCCCCATCAGGCGAGAACGCACATAAATCGAAGTGGCGCGTTTTCAAAGAGAAATAGCAGCGCGAAAGTAAAGCGGGGGCGGTGAGGGAAGATCTGCTCCCAGGAGCGCGATTTCGCGAACGGCCTTTCTCGCTGCACGTGAAATTGAGCTTTGGCTCTAGCGAGAGGAGGAGCATACATACGTATACGTGTATGATATATTCGTGTACGCTGCGAGTGTATAGTCGGTATAGAGTCCCACAAGCGCGAACGTGAAATTAGAAGCAAGGCAAAGATATAGCGATGGAGGAAGGAGTGCCGGTGGTTGCGTAAGTTCTACTACCCGACGATTAATCAGTTTTCCCTCGAACGAGGCCAAGAGAGGGATGAGTAACAGCCTCGATTGCTATACACTCCCTCTCTATCCACGGGTTTTATATATACATATATGATTTAATTAAAAAAGGAGGAGGTAAAAAGGCCGACGAGTTTGCAGCCGACGGAACTAATTTAAACATTCCTCTTTTTTTTCTCTCTCTCTCTCTCCCTCTTCCCTCGTTTCGGCTCCACTGGAGAGCTTTCGGATCCACGTGCACGGACTATCTCGGTGCGCGAAGAGCCTGGCAGAGAAAAGGCCTCGAGGAAAATTTGCATCGCAGCTACACTATATATACGTATATATACACGCGTGCAATGACCGTCGCGCCTATACGAGTGTGTGTGTGTGTGCAGGTTGCGCTCCGAGCCCGGGGAAATTCGAGCTTGCAAGTGTTATTTCTCTTTGAAGCTCGGCTTTCTTCGGTACATGGGTGCAGAAGCCGCCCGGATCTTCTTTCCGGCTTGTTTGGTCAGTAAACGACCCTTGAAAGCAATTTTTACCATGCTCCGCTGGGAGCGCAGGGGGGGGGGGAAAAACGAGGACGGGAGTGGTACAGGAAGAGGAATTCGCGCGCCCGAGCGGCTTTAAGTAATATTTTATGTGAAAACACGCTTTGCATTAATATTTCGCGCTGATTTCTCTCTGGGCGGGAAAACTCGAAAATTCAGGCCACGGAGTACTATAGGATGTAGGTTTCACGCACGGGTGTAAAATATACCGCTGACGCGTCTACTTTATAATGCTAATACGCGCCGAACGAGCCTATACACCCCACCTCTACCCATAATAACCTTCTCTCGCGAAAAATATAACTCGAGGGACGAAATTACCGCGCCATATGCCGGGCACAACTGTATCGGTATATATACGCGCGGCATGTATTAAACGTAAACGGACAGAAAACAACATTAACGTCGGCCCCATTAATTTCAGGGTCGGCCAAGGGGGTATAAGCCACCCCGTGGCCGTATCGGGTTTGACGCGAGCGCATATGTACACGCAATTGCTTCTGCCGCGTCAAAACTGAATAATCGTGGCCGCGACTCGAGCCAAAAACTTTCTCCAACAATAACAGGCTATCGCTCTTTCCACCCGCCCGAGCTCACCCCGCCCCCCTCGAACGCATATATTTATATGAGAGCTGTGTGTTCGTGTATATACACAGTATGTTCGTATGTAAACGCGTTCGGGTCTCTCTCTTTGCCGCTGCAGTTACGAATTTATGCGGTCTTTGTTGCGCGCGGAAGGACCCGCGGCGGAACAATGCTGCTACCAGTAGTATAGAGAGAGAGAGAGCGGCCACCGCGCGCGCTCTAGGGGAGCGTAACAAGCGGATATATGGGACGGGTCGGGGGTGTTTGCGGACCCACTGGCCGGACCCGTGTTACGCACCGACTGCGGGAGGGCTGTTTTTCTTCGCGTCCTTCCTGCTTCCTTTTCTTGTAATATTTGTCGGAACTGGAGCTTCACGCCGCCCCGCCGCGCATTGTGTGCGCCCAAAGACTTACTCTCTACCCTCTCCCAACCCCTGTATACATATACACACACGTATATATGGCCCTTGCTCTTCTTATTCTTCTTCGGGGTAAAAACTTGTTATTCGGACGCGCGACGAGAGTTATAAAAGCTGCTGCTGTGCTGTTGTTGTTGTTGTTGTCCGGGAGAATGTGATTATTTTAATCCTTAGCGCTTGCCCTGCTTCGTTCTTTTTTTCGCTAATAGAGACCGGGAGGAGGGGATTTTTTTTTTTTTCCTCCGTACGAGAGTTTTACGCGTAGGGAAAAGTGTACGGGAGAGGGAAAAAAAAGCCGCAGACAAAATAGCTTTGCAAACGAGAAAGCCGGGGGTTAGGGAGGGGGGGGGGCGAGAGCGCGTGATGAGAAAAACAAGCGACATTGCGAAACAGCCGGACGGACTGGGGAGCTAAATCAGCCAGTAAAGCAGCGGCTGCTCTCTCTCCTGCCAGAGTGTACTTGTATACCTGATGTGCCGCGGGAGAGGAGGATTGCCGAGATTCCAGAGCGGCATCCTATATCTGGGCAGAGGAACGGGAGAAAACGCGCGGGCTTTGGATAAAAAGGGAGAAAATTCCGGAAGAGAAGAAGTATAGTGATGGGAGAGGGAGAAAAAAAAAACAAAAGAAGTAGAAGAGTACGCGTGATGGACGCGAAAGCTCCTCGTGAATCGTGTAGAGGAGCACCGGGGAGGAAGAAAGGGAGACGATCGGGTTACGAGGGGGGGGGGGGTTGAGCGCAGTGGCGTTTTTCCTCCGGCGCATTGTGAATTTGAAATGTGGAGGCGAGGAATGAAAAATATTAGGAGAAAAATGGCCGCGAGAGAAAAAGCCTCCGACACCAGTGGCTCTTTCTTCTTCCTTTTCTCTCTTTTCTCCCTCCCCTTCATTCTCGTGGAGCAAAGCCGGCGCTCAAGTGCACGCCCCGATCTTTGATTTAATCAAAGATATTTTTATCGAAGCGAACCGCTCATCGGTTACCCCCCCCCTCTCTCTCTCTCTCCCTTTTTCATGTTTCCCACCGGAGCACGTCCTGGAAAAGCTGCCACCCGCATAATTACCCCTCCACCCCCCCCCTCACTCTTGCTCTCTGTATCAATATCGGGCCGGTGATATCTGATAAAATTACCGAATGACTTTCATTCGATTAAAAAGCAATTCCGGGCTCGATTCACCGTTGGCCGGATACCACGGCGCGCATGAATCCTCTCGATGTAAATAGCAGATACATGTACACGCACACGAAAGAGGAGGAGACAGATAGAGCGTTGCACGGACAATTTCAGGGTGGGGGAGGGGGGGGGGCAAAAAAACCAGAGTCACGCTCCTCCCCTCTGCCAAAAACAACGGGCAAACTAAAAAAAGGGGTGGGAGAGCAAAAGATGGAAAAACGGTGGAAAATGTTTATTCATGTATAAAGTCGTGCTAGAGAGCAAGAGAGAGAGAGATAGCAAAAGGAAGCACACAAGCAAGCGGCACCACCCGGTAGTAGCCGGCAGCAAAAACCTCGTATTTCCCGGCGTTTGCCTCTTTTTCCCTCCTCCCCTTCCTGACCGTACCTGGGGGTTGGGGGGAGTGAAAAATAGAAGGCTCCGCACGGAACCGGCAAAACAAATGAAAATCGAAAGAGAGAAATAGAGTGGATGGAAAGCCTCGGGGAGCCAGTCTCTCCCCCTCCCTACACCACACGGGAACTCCATACACACGGTGCAAGAGGTGGCCGCCCTCGCGATTATCGCCCTCGCTATTTTCCGTTTTATTTAAACGCTCATTCATAACTCTTTCTCTCCTGTCTCCTTTCTCCGCTTGGGGAAATCTCAGGATTTTCCTAATAACGCCCCCCACCCCCCACCCTACCGCAAGCAGCGTCGTCCGTCGTCTTTTCCTTCCTTCCTTCCGTATAGCTGTTCCGTTCCTACACTGCGTTAGCCAGCTCGAGTGTGAGGGTCCGGGGGGGGGGGTCGAAAATTTATTTTGCTCGCCGGCCCATGAATACATACATATATACACAACCCACCGCGTCCAAGACAGAGAAAACCCCGGGAATGGCCGCGAGCGTGTATGAATAGGAAGGTGGACCCCCACTCCCCCCCCTCCACTCGCCGACAAATATTATGTATGTATGTATGTACGCCCGCGGCCTCTCCCCAAAGCTCCGCGCGCGAGAAACTTTCCTCCCTCGCCTCGCTGTGCCCGCACGTATATATGTATACCGGGTGCTGCAAAATTCATCGGCCGGGGCCAATAATCTGTGACGTGAATTTTATGCGGACTCCCCATAGCCCCCCCCCCCCCCGATAATGGTGTATATATACGTAGGTCAAAGAAAAAAAAGAGCCCGGGTTTTAATTGTATTTATTGTTTGCCCGCGCCGGGAATACCTACCATCTGAATTTTTACCTCGGGAGATGTATGGCGGTGAACCGAAGAGGTGGAAATTACGAGGGCCGCTAAACACGGCTCCTCGGAGCGTTGGGAGGGGGGGGGAGAAGGGATATTTGCATGAATAGTCAATCGAAGAGCGCCCGTACTTTTTTCCCTACCGCAAACTGCGGCGGTATGGGGGCCGGGGGACGCAAAAATTGCGCGGTAAGTAGATCAATCCCGGGTACGGTCGGACACACGGGACGCTAAATCATGCATTATTCAAGCACTCCTCGTTTTATACCTGTACACTGTAGAATCCGTTTGCGGGAGTATAACCAGCATACTTTTTCTCCCCCCCCCCCCACTCCCTCAACCTGTCATCTCGCTCGTATTGTTTTCAGCTAAAATATTTGAAGAGAGCTTCATCCCCTTCTGTACACACACACCATTTACCATTATGATGATGGCTCACTGTTCTCTACGCACGGTTGGTTCGTATATGTTGTGTGTACATAGGACGGACAATAGAGAAGAGTTCATGATAATATAAGCTTGGCAGGCCAACGGGCAACACAGTTTCGTCCCCGTGCGTTATTGGGCAATCAATTGATTCTCAGTAATCAGCCTCCCCCCCCCCAACCCCCGGTTTAATTGAGTGGCGAAAATTGCGGGCTCCCCGGAATATTTAATATACACCCGCGCGCGCGAGATATTTCTCGAATTACAAAAGCCAAATTGATATTTCAAAGTGTGCGTCGTAGTTGTACGTCTGTTTGGCATGCACTCTGTGTGCGTCAATTAACTGTTTTATAATGCACCCCGTAGCGTGTAAAAAAGCGAGTTTCGTGGACATTCCGCGTCTCAAGTGTTCGCGCAATTGCGCGGTGCAAACTTTCGTACTCTCTAAATTTGACATAGTGTATAAAAGTGTACACCATTTTCAGAATAGTGCATAATGTACAGTGTAAAATAGTGAATGTACACAACATGATGAGATTTCACTGTTTCAATGTTGTATAACGCATTTCAACTAGTTAATATTTACTGCGAAACGGTGAAAATATTCCCTACATTTACCAAATTAACGTTACACCAATTAAATTAGTTGGTTTATCTTATTGATTGTTGGTAAACCACTCGAAACAGTGTGTACGGATTGTAAAATTCTTTATATCGGTATCAAGATCGTTAATTGGATTACCGACAAATATCTGAGGATTACAATTTATATATCTATACTGAGTGGTGCGAATAAGCAACCCTGATTTTTCACTATTTCTCCGGTGAAAATCATGTTCCCCACGCGTAAACAGTGAAACTATCATTGTTTAAAATTTCTGAGAGTACGCGTATAAAATGAAGGATGGAAAAAGGAGTGGGGGCTGGAAATTATAGTCCTTTTTGTTTGAATTGATTAAATTGGAACAGCGTATACAACATCAGCAAAAACCCGGGGGTAAAGACAAATAATAACACACCCATACACAGTCATGAAATATAATATTACATAGAGTTGGGAAGCGTGTGATGCTTGCGCAGCGGAAAAGGGCTCGCTGCAGCGACGACGACGACGACGACGAAGAGTAGAAGGTGGAGGAGCAAAGGACGTGGAGTGGTGGATTGTAAGTTGTTTGCGTTTATAGTTGTAATGGCCCCACTCTCACAAAAGGCCCTCTCTCTCTGCAACCCCTATTGTATAAAGTACGTCGAGGGTATAAGCTGCACGGCTATTAGGTAATTGCAAGTAAAATTAAAGCTCGGCGAACAGGAATACATACATACATATATACAGATTCACCTGCTATGTATGGCTTTGGCTCGGAGCGTGAAACTGCACCGTTAGTCGTACCATTGGCCGTGGGTGTGTGTCTGTGTATGCGCGCACGGGACTATTCAATTCGCTGAATTGACGACGCATTTACATTGATGGAAATTCAAGTAGGTACATATATATACACACACACATACATGCGTGTACATGGCATGCCACAGTGGTGGCGGAGGAGAATCAGCAGACGCTATCCGCTCTGATGCTGCTGGCACGCTACATTGCGTATATATATATCAGGTACAGCCGCGGGGCGGTAACTTATTCAAGACTGTAGTATGTGTACGCATATATGTGTATATGTATATAAGTGGGTGCCGGTATGCTTGAGTTCATCGCGGATGTATGTTCGTATACGAATTCAAAAATCAACATCCCGTTTGAGTGGGGGTATATACTTAGTTGTATGTATTGTACCTACTTGTGCAAGCTCAAAAGGCAAATGAAGATGAGCCAAACAGAGCATAGCTGTTGGAGAATGAGAAGAAGTGCGTGAGAATATAACTAACACACGAAAGGGGGAAAAGAGCATCGAGGAGTTGCCAGCGATTCCTCCACACGTATATTTATATACATGTACACAGGAGGGGGGGTTGGGGAGGAACAACGTCGATTTGTCGTGAGCAATTTGCATGCCGTTGTGTCCGAGAATCTGCAGGGGGTATACGTCTAGCGCCT
Source organism: Copidosoma floridanum (assembly GCF_036245765.1). NCBI lineage: Eukaryota > Metazoa > Arthropoda > Insecta > Hymenoptera > Encyrtidae > Copidosoma > Copidosoma floridanum. The sequence goes on along the minus strand of NW_028321902.1, from coordinate 6,505,516 downwards.
CAAGTATCTCTCTCTCCCTCACGCCGGCGGTGGCACTCAGGCAGATGTCAACTTTCGTGGAGTCTAACAGACTGCTGTGCCCCCAGCAGTCGGGTTTCCGTGAGCACCACAGTATTCATACTGCACTGATCAATCTTGTCGATGGTTGGCGCGCTTTCGATGAGCTCAATATTGATGGGCTAGTAATAAAGCTCCTTTCTCTTGGTTTTTCTGATTCTGCTTGCGGCTAAATCAAGTCTTTTCTTTCTGGGCGTTCACAGGCGGTTAAGATGCGGGGCGGTTTGACCTCTGGTTGGCTTGATCGTTGTGCGGGTGTTCCTCAGGGTACTCTATGTGGACCGCTATTATTTTCTTTATATATTAATGATTTGCCCTCAGCTCTTACATCTTGCTCGTGCCATCTCTACGCTGACGACTTCGTCCTAAAATTCTCCGGCCCAGTTGGCCAGATTCGCCGTATTGTTGCGGTCGTGAACGATGATCTGGATCATGTTTTGGGTTGGGGTAATGACAATTGTCTATCTCCTAACTGGCGCAAATCTTTTGCCATATGGTTTGCTTCTAGAAGAAATTTGTCCACTATTCTCAGTGAGGCTAACCATGCCCCTACCCTTGACGGCCTGCTAAGCTTCTTGTCAGGACGAGCGAATGTCGGAAGATTCTTTTGGCCGCCTATAAGAATGAAAAAGTAACCACGAGAATACAGGATATTTTCGATGCAGCTAACGAGTTCTGTGATGCTATCAACAAGATTTCTGTTGCTTATACTGTGCAATTTGCTGAGGATCGCTCCTCTCACACATGTAAAGCCGAACTTTGTGAGATTTGACACTCTGTATCACGGGCAGCTGATAATTTAATACAGTTAACGGGTAAAGCTGCAGGTGATGGAGCGCCTGCTTTTCCATCTTATGCCAGTGTTCTGGCTAGTGGATGTCGTGGTGGGCCATCTTCCTCTGACCGCCAGAGTGGCCGTAAATTGCTACTTAGTGGAGGTAAAGCAATACCGATCAATAAATCTGAACGTATAGTAATTGGCCCTAGCACTAACGAATTTGACAAATTCAACTCTGCTCAAGATACACGGAGTATGATAGGTAAAGTGAAAGCGTCGAACCTAAAAATTCGTGTAGATCGTGTGAACATGTTAGCTAAGAAGAATGTTGTCATCGAAAGAGAGGGATTTGCAGCCTTAGCTACCTGCTCTGCTCTTAAATACATTAGACTTGAAGTGACGAAAGAAGATAAGCTATTGCCACGTATTATAGTACACGATATACCGGTTATCTTTTCAAAGGACGAAATAGTTGACGGTATCACCAAACAGAATTTACCCGACTGTTCATCTGACGTCTCCTTACTCTACATGTACCCGGCAGGGAAGAAGAAATATAGGTCTTGTATTGTTCAAGTTACACCTGCTGCGCGTGTCCACTTGTTTAGGCGCTCACGTATCTATCTGAGCTGGCTGCAGTACCGCTTTTCTGACCATGTCAGTCTTAGGCAATGTTATAAGTGTCAGGGCTTCGGCCATATCGCTCAGAATTGTGGCAATGATACAGCATGTGGATTCTTCGCTGAGGCTCACAAAAGTAAGACATGTAAATCGAGATCGCAACCCAAGTGCATAAGTTGTCTCACAGGAAAGCGTGATAATGTTACTCACTCAGCCTTTGATGTGTCCAAGTGCTCCATACTTCAATTGAGGATTGAGCGTAAGTCCCGAAATATCAGCTATGGCGACTAATCTTAATGGTGTTACCAAGCGTAATTTTGTGTTTGGCCATACTAATTCTCAGTCACTTGTGGCGCATTTTGTGGACATTCGTGACATTATACTTGATCACCATCTTCATATTTTTGGGATCAGTGAGTCTTTGTTGAAGCCTCATATCCCTAACCGACAGGTGCATATAAATGGGTACACGCTGCTGAGAAACGATCGCATTGGACGAGGTGGAGGTGGTGTGGCTGTTTACGTTCTCGAGTCTGCCAAATGTCGGGTAGTCAGCGTTTCTCAGCAATGTACTTCGCAGAGTGTTCACCCCGAATACCTTCTGGTTGAGGTTGGCTTTGACTCCATGCGTATGCGGTGTGCTGTGTCGTTTACAGTCCCCGTAAAGCTGGCTATTGGAGCGAGGTAGAGGAGGCTATTATGAACTGCAACTCAGGTTATGATGGCCTCATCTTAATGGGTGATCTTCATGTAGACTAGGCTATTGATTCCACCAACCAGCGCATTCTCCGTCAGTCATTACAGACTTTGGGTCTAGAGTGAGTACCGTTTGACTTCACTCATCGAGTTGAAGGTTCACAATCGATGATTGACTACATATGCACCAACCTCTCGGATGATATAGTCGTGTATAGGACAAAAATTGTCGATGATATACGACTGTCTATGGACTATAGACAAGTCACACTCCTGGTCTCCATTGACTTCTCCCGTGCTTTTGACCTAGTTAATGTGCAGCTCTTAATCGAGAAGCTTCGTGCCACCGGCTTTTCAGATATATTTTGCAACTGGATATCTTCTTATCTGACGGATAGAACTCAGATTGTTAGATTTCATGATGGAAGGACGTCTGAGGCTTTGTTTCGTGCGTGTGGTGTGCCACAAGGCAGCATACTTGGGCCTTTGCTCTTTGCTTTATTTGTCAGCGACTTGCCTGATGTGTGCATGAATGTAAGCACACATCAATATGCTGACGATTTTTGTATTTACGCATCGGGCGAAGTTGGAGATATTCGCATGATCGTGGAGAGAATCAACAGGGCTCTTCACGCTATTCTGGCCTGGGCAATCAGAATTGGCTTAATCATCAATAATAGTAAGACTAAAGCAGTCTGGTTCGGATCTCGGGGACTACTACGTGCCCTACATGATTTAAAAATCCCACCTGTGCTCCTGATGGATCGGACCCCCATTGAATTCTCTGCTGAGATCACACTGCTGGGTGTTACGCTTGATGCTGAGCTCTCCTTGAGGGCCCATTGTGCCTTAGTCTCTGGAAGGTATTATGGAGCTTTATCACGACTTAGACGATGTGGTGACTGCCTGCCTAAAGACACTAGGCTATTGCTGGTCAAAGCTTTAGTCTTTCCACATCTTGACTATTGCTCCACCCTCTTCTTGGGACTTTCTGCTGAAATGAAACTAAAGCTTGAGCGATGCAAGAATGCTGCTCTGCGCTTTATCGAGGGTACACGAAAATGGAAACACATAACTCCAGTCTACAAGAAATACTCCATTCTAAGTCTCGAGGGTAGGATTAACTACATGGTAATTTGCCTTCTAGCCTCCATTCTACAAACTGGTGCTCCCTCTTACCTTGGTGAGATTTTTCACTACAAGCCTGATCGCACCACATTGGTTACGAGGACTAGTTCTTTTGATCTGGTTGTCCCCTGGGCTCGTACTGAATTGTTTAGAAGCAGTTTTACTGTGGGAGCGGCTAGGCTGTGGAATGAAGTCCCTCCTAATATTCGAGCTAAATATGCTTCCAGCTCGTTTCATGGAGAGCTTTTTGCACACTTCAAGCGACTGGATCCTCGCCTCTCAAACTGACTTTATCTTTATTTTTAAGTGACTCAGTGATCATAAGTGCTATGAATCGACACCTTTTACTTGCAGTTATTACTTTGACTTTATTTTTCTCTTAAGCTAGTATAATTATTAACCTTTAGTTTAATTAACTTATACATTTTTCTATTATATTTTATTTTTTGTTTCGAAGAAGCTATAATAACACTAAGCTGCCTGTACTTAGTTATATATGTATGTTTGGTGCTTGCAAGCACAAGTAGATTGCTCATATTTTGAGCCTTGTATAATGCTTAGGCTATTAAGGACCCTGAGTCCTTAGCCTTAAATAAATTTAATCTTAAATCTTTAATCTCACCCTACTCGGATCGATCGAGTCAATTTGCCTAACTAGGCTCGTCCTCGTCTCGCGCCCGGTGTACCCCACCTGCACACACGTATACACGGGGAGACAAGAAAGCTCGACTGTCGCTCTCGTCGCCCTCTGTACAGCGCCGTACACCCATTACACCCGAACACCCCCCTCCCCCCGCAGCCTCGTTCGAGGCGCAAACTCTGGTGGTGTGAGGGAGAGAAGAGATAACTACCTGGTTGCGCGCCCTGTATGTAGGCCTTCGTCGCGCTCGTTTACCTAGCAAAGCCCCAAGATGGATGGGATCAACGCCGAGTTTTCTTTTTTTTTTCCCCCCTTTTTTTTGCTCTTGTACAGAAGCCTCCGCTGGGATTTAGCGCAGCAACTCCGAGGGGGCTAAGCTCGAGCTCGGGTGTCGGTAGCCAAGTGTCGGACGCGAAAGCCCGTAGCTACTTAATTTTTCATTCATTCATCATGCCCCACCCCCTTCCACGTCCTTCTTCTTCTTCTTCTTTCATCCACTCGTTCTTTGATGGTAATTGGGGTTTACGCTGCGTGTGCCCCGTGTCGGAGCTGTCGAGGGAGCAGAGAGTAGATAGACACGCGTATATACATATACACCCCCGTAGCCGCAGGATCATACGGGGCGGTCGCGTCCGCGGTTTGACGCTTCAGTTCCCCCCCCCCTACTCCCTCCGCGTAATATACGTCGCGCGCAAACACCGATCCACCACCCTGTATACGCGATTATTACTATCAGCAAATTGGGCTGTACGCGCGTTTGTTTGTGTGTACATACACGTAAGCCCCTGCTTGGTTTGTCCCCCCGTCGGCCTCAGACTCGAGGGATTAAGCGTGTATTAGTACGCCGAGGGATCACGATTTTAGGCCTACATCCGATTGCCTTAGTTACACACGTATGCATAATATACTCCACTCGCACTACTCTTCTCTCTTTTTGGTTCGTACATATACTACTACTACAAATAGATGTACAGTAAATATATATACGTTCGATAGCTGCCGTTGTTATTATCGGGGCATCAATCATTCCGCAGCAGATTACACCGTATATATACAGCGAAGGATCTCACTCCGTGTTTGCTCTGGTCCCTCTCGGACCGACTCGGGAGATATATACCGTGGGATACCCTGATAAATTTGCCATTTTCCGCCGAGCTTTTAATGCCCGCCCCGACGGTATTGGGATATGATACTACTCTCCCCGACTCTCGTGATCAATTCTCTCTTGTGTGTGTACTGCAGCTGGGAAAAATTGAGTCGGTTAACCGTTTTAAAACCGAAAATGGATGCTCTCTTCTTTTCGCTCTCTGTCCCACATGGGAGTTGAATCGTTACGAGTGCGCATATAATAACGTAGCGGTCTATGATGCTCTGGTGACGATTAGAATATTACATGAGCGGTGCCACGTAGAGAGGATTTTAATAATTTACTTGGTGAAGCAGAGAGGGGAAAAAATAAAAAAACGGAATTGTGTGTCAAGTGTGGATATGCATCGTCGTTTCGCTCGACTGTGCACAGGGTGTAATGATAATTACGTACACACAAGCGCGCTGTTACGTCACTTGAAAATTCGTAATTAATGCATCCACGGCCCACGTCTAGTCTCCCTAATTTGCGTATGTATATGTATATTACACATGTATATATTATATGCACGTTCCTGTGTATTTTCAAGCCAGCGTCGTTCATATACTTTTCATTTTTCGCCCGCGTGAGCTGAAAAACAAGATCGCGGTAAGTGGCGGGGACTTGCGTGCGTTTTCGACAACGACCCCTCCCCCCCTTTTTTTCCGCGCAGTCGACGAGTATGGGTGACCCAGCTTGCGACACGCTGTTTTAATTATTTCTTTTTTTTTTTTTTTTTTTTTTTCTTCGTCATCTCTCACCGCGTGGGTATAAGGTGAATCGATAAATTTCGTCGTTTCAACGAGTTTTTTTTTTTTTTTTCCCCTCTCGGTAAACAAAAAAAAAAGTCAGTTAAGCAAACAGTATACATAACGCGTTAGCGTCACATTTTGCGCCCCAACGGTGATTTCACGGGTCGACAAATAACGAGAGCCGTAGCGACGGAGATATCGTTATGACCTTTTTTTTTTTTTTTCCACAAAAAACGCATTAATTAATTATTTAACGAGCCGCGGCGCCCGGACAGTATGCAGATATCGCCCGTATATAGCTAAATTTTCGGCTGTACGGCCTACTGTCACACGCACGAGCCTATCGCGCGGTCACGAGAGGCCCTTTGCACCCACGCGTGTTATGGTCGTGACGCGGGTCAATAATAATTACACACTTTGCATGAAAATGTGTGTTTTACCCCTCGTGAAAATTCGCGATACGAGGCGGCACTTGAAGTACGCATGCAAAAGGTTTTTGCGTGAAAAATAACTCGGCAGAGCGCGTGATTGAATCTTCGGTGGGGGGTAAAAGTAAGTTTGAATGCCGAGGAGCTTTAAAAGCTCGGCTCGGCTGTCTGATCGAGTTTGACTACATTCTTGGGGAAAGTTTGACAGGCCCTTATCGCGCATTCCTTTTGACAGCGATACGCCGCGCACACATATAAGCTGCGGCAGAAGGGGGGGGTGGGGGGGGGGCACTTTTGAAACTCCTCGAACAAAAGCTGTTATAAAAACAACACACGGGAATATATATTGTACGGGGTACGTGCTCTCGCAAAAAAGTACCTACAAGCGTGCAATAAATAAAGAAGAAAAGGGGAGAGCGCGAAACTACACCGAGAGAGCACGAATGGAAAAAAAAAAAAAAAAAAAAAAAAAAAGTGACGAGAGCGAGTGAAAGGGGGAGTAGAGTGATGTATCGCGGTATGTGGGTTTCACCGGCGGGTGGAGGGGGGGGGGGAGAAAAAATGACGTGGTGTACCATTGTTGGGGGGGGGGGAATTCGGGTAATAATATCGAGCTGCATCAGCTCCCGCTGAGATGAAACACGGAAAAGCGTGGAGTGGGGGGGAACATCTGTGCGACAGATTTTCGGGCTCTCACCTAATATATCTCTCCTTTCCTCCGAACCCCCCCGACTGATGTTACTCCTGGTGTTCCCTCTCGCCTCGGCACGATCCGTCTTGGGCCGCACTTAATTGTACAGTCACGCACGTATTCAACGAAACACACCTCCAAGCTATAAGTCGAAATTGCAATTTGCACGTGTCCGCACCACGTATCGGTAATTAAAAAACAAAAAAAAAAACCGCGACAGAGTTCACGCGAGGGAGCGTATACGTAGGACACGTGGTCGCGGATGCTGTCGGTGCCGCGGCAGCACGGCTACTGAGAGCCATGTACGCAGCGCTCGCCAGGGGAGGCTGCAGCGCGCAGGACCCTCTCTCATGGCTTTTTGCGCCTCTGTGCTCTTCTGTTCGGATGGAGCGGCGCGTGCGTCTCTCTCTCGGAAGCGAGCCACTGATATACATGTATCTATCTATATCTATATATATATCTATATATATCCATACACCCCGTCCCTCCCTGCCGATGGCGCACCGTGACATGTTTTCCGACCGTCAGCTTTTGTTTGATATTTGCCGAGCGCTCGCTGTAATTAGTTCGTTAGGGATCGGGCGTGGATGTATACATAATATATACGCTCTCCCCCTGATTGATAAGCGCCGATTTATCTCGTATGTATATACATTCTCTCTCTCTCCCCGAGACCCGTAATTTCTTTCTGTATTATATCTCACAGTGGCAATGGGTTGAGAGAAAAGTGGGGGTTTTTTTCCTCCCCAACAATCTATATACATGCGATCAGGAATACCTTTGACCCGAGCAAAACGATTCGACACCGATGATTTAAAAGATGAGCAAAAAAAAAAAAAAAAAAAAAAAAAAAAGTAGAGTCGGTATCGGAAAGAGCCAACAAAGATCTCATCTCGAGAGAGAGAGAGAGAGAGCGCGATTTGAATCAATAAAAAAGCTCGCGCGCGTGTACGTATGTATAACAAAAGGGCCTCGGCTGCACCGCGGGCTGTTGAAAAATTCAAAAAGCTCATCGTCGAATGCAAACACGGAGGGGTAGGTGCAAGAGCTGAAAAGGGGCGCGATAGAGGGGGGGGGCTAGTCACGCGCAACAGTAAAGTGACGAGCTTGCGGCTTCTCCCACGTGACCGGACCTCCCACCCCACTTTGGTTATACTCATCTCTCTCTCTCTCTCTCTGCTATACACCAAGATCATCGGAGAGTATAGGTAGTGTGTGCCACGAGAACTGGTATGTATATACCGGGAGACTTTTATCCCCCGTCGCCGACTTTGGACTCTGTACACCTAGTCTGGTCGGGCTCTCTTTCTCTAACCACTTAACCCCCGCGAGTGAGAAGCTGTAGAGCTCGCGCGCACCTATACACGGTAAGAGAAGGGGGATAAAAGTGGGCTCTGCGGGTGGATGGGGATGAGAGGTAAAGTCCCCCTTCGCCTCGCACTCCCAGAAATCCCAGCGTCGTCGCGCGTCGTCGTCTTGCCGAAACTTCCGGTGTTGCACTCCCGAGCTTTTCGCGTGTGTACTCCCTCCTTCTCTTTTGCCCTTTCGTCTATGTGTGTATATAAATATATACATATATATATATATATATATATATATATATATATATATATAGAAGAGAGAGGGAGATAGAGGGGGAGCCGCAAGTGCCGCCTCGACGACGTCGACGACTATACGACGCCCCCGCGCCCCATTGTCCGGCACGTCTCATTGTCTCTCGTTCAACCTCTTTCTACTTTCGCTCTTTGCTCCCTAGCGTTTTTTTTTTTTTTTTTTTTTTTTCTTCCCCTCGTTTCATTCTCGTTTTATTCTCCAACTCTCCATGAGCATCCTCTCGTGGTCCTCTTCTCCGCTTTTTCCACTCTTCTCTGATACGTGTTGTGTCCCTCTTTCTACTCGCTCCACTTTTCGTCTATGTACGTGTATTCCGTGCCACCGCGCGTCCAAGTGTACACACACACACGTATTCGTCTTTCCCTTTCGTTACCTCGTTCCTGCCTCTTGTGCCCCCCCCCCCCCCAACACTTGATTTTATAATTTCACCTCCTTGGCTCGTTTTCCACCGCCAGGATTTTCTCGCGCCCTCCTCCTCCTCCTCCACTCGAAGAGAGAAAAAGAAAAACACACTTTTTTTTTTCCTTTCGAGTACCGCACGTCGTAATTGCACCATAAAATGAGAAGGGGGGAACAAAAAAAAGGAAAGCTCCCTTGATTGTCGAGGGAAAAAAGGGCGCTCAATCGGAAAATGGTTTCATTAGCCATGCAGTTGTTGCTCGGCCTTTTATTTTTCCATCAAATAAAAGGGCAACGCAAACGCACCTCCAAACTCTCTCTCTTTTTTTTTTTGGGTAAATAATGACATATATAACGCTCGCGTCAGTCGAACGGCAAACACACGGTCGCAAAGGCTCGTTACGTGCGATACCCTGCGTTTATTCGATCGCCGAATACAACCCCCGCGTCCGATTTACCCGCTCTCCGGGAAAAGCTCTCTCTCCCTCTGCAGATGCGGCGTTTTATGCGGTGCTCAAAATTAATATTTACCTCGTCGAACTCCCTCTTCGCTCGTTATCCGTATATATACCTCCGTTTTTTCCCTCTCGGTTCTCTCCACGATGCGAAGAGGGAGGGGGGGGGATATACGACATTTTTGTTGAAACTCAAAACGCTCGGTCGTCGTGTGGGCCGCTCGCCGGAGCAAAATAATTAGAGCTCTTGAAACGCCTGGCTGACTGTGCGCCGGCTCTTCAGGTTTCAATTCACGGGTCTCTCTCTCTCTCTGCGTGTGTCGCGCGACTGACTTTTTTCCCAAGCGAAAAGCCAAGAGTACGGGCGGGTATTTATACGAAAAAAAAAAAAGAAAAAAAAATAGGACGCGATATCGCAATAAAGTGCCACTCGGAAGCATCTCCTAAGAAAGAGAGAACGATCGAGTATCAGTTTTGCAGTACACGGTGATATGGCCTTTGTGCCTTTGCGATGCGCTACTTTTTTTTTTTTTTTTTTTTTTTTTTTTAGGAGGGAGAAAAAGCATCAGTCGAGTGTCTCTGGCAGAGAAGGAAAAGTCGTTTTATAAATATTTCTGCGGTGCCGTTGCCCGTCCCTCTTCGCGAGAGCGTCGACATATCGCGGTCCATTATCGCGAGACGCCCTCTTTTTTCAGTGTCCTGCCTCTATTTTTCCTCTCTCCCTCTCTCTCTTACTTTGTCCATTCCCCGGCTTCTTTTTTTTTTTCCGGTGTCTTTTCTTTTAATCTTGATGCGCGCGCCTGAAATTCTCCCTCGTTGCTGCGTGTACACGCTTAAACCCCCCCTTTCCGCGGTAACGTCGAGAGCTTTTTTTTTTTTTTTTTTTCGAGCTTTCGCGTTAATGCTTTACCCTTTCGCTCCTCCTCAACCCACCCCAACTCTGGTAGACACGGGCTTTACTCCGACGCCTTTCCCCCCCCCACCAACCCTCGAGCGCGGCAAAAGTATTATTTTAAGTAATTTTAAGTGGATCCGCGTTGGGAAGAGGGTGCTCAGCCCCCCCCCCCCCTAAGTAGTGTTATAATTTGCCGTGAATATCATCAATGCGTATGTATATACGATCGCGCCGCGTGTTTTTTTTTTCTCGCGTTAAAACCCCCCTGGAAGCCATTTGCTCCGTGCAAAGTTGATTCGCCCCCCCTCGACGCTTTCCGCGTGTATATACACGTGAGGCTCCCTTTGACGCCGGACGACTCGTTGATTTTCCAATGCGCTGCCGAGAGTGTCATCCGTCTCCATTGGCTCTGCTTATGCATGTAAATTCGCGCAAAAAAAAAAAAAAGGGAGGGACGAGAGCTGTTTTTACGCGGAGCTTCCGAGAACTTACATCCTCCTCGGGCTGTGCTTCATCCCCCCTCCCCCACCCTTGTCCTCATCGTCTTCGTTTTATCCTCCGCGACGCTTGACTTCACTTGGCTCTCGGACCCGATGTATATGTATATACACGCGCGAATAAACATTTTAATCGTGTTTTCCCGCCGCGAACGGCCAAAGATCCCCGGGATAAACCCCCCCCCCTTCCCCCCGTATTTATATATGCGTCCGAGAGGCAGGGGGAGGGGGAAAAAAACGGAGCTCTGTATTTGTCGTGTTCTTACATGTATACACACAAATTTCACCTTATTATCGTGAAGAATATAGGGAGGAAGGAAAAGGACGACGCGTATACGGAGGCAGCCGCTAAGACCTCGTTATGACTGTTTTCCTCGGATGCGAGGCCGTCGCGCGCGGAAAGCTCCTTTTGTACAGGGGGTGTACACCCTCAGCTCCCCGGTAAATACGGAATGAAATACGGAATCCCCAGCCGCCGTCGCCGCCTCTGTGCCAGAGCTCCCTTTGCCCGTGTATACACACACACACACGCGCGCGGATCGAAGAAAAGAGCCAAGTTCAAAACACCGGGGCTGAGACGTGGGGCTCTTTTCTTTTCATTGTTTCCAGCGCGGATGGGAAACACCCGCGAAAGGCCGGAGCGCGTGGGAAGAAAAATGGGAACGCGCCGGAAGAACGAGCAAATCGTCTTAGCGGCCCTTTTTTTTTCCTCCCTCCCTTCCCCTACGCGCCCGTAATTGCTTATGACGTTTTGGTCCCCCCCCCCCAATTTACCTCTGCGCGCATTTTATAATGAGCGCTCGTTTAATTAATTTTCAATGGAGCTCGCGAGCACTCGAGGACAACCGACGCAAGAGCCCTTCCATTGAAAATTTAATTTTTTCTCTTCGCGGCGGTGGTGACCGCGATGATGATTCATCAGGAGAATATAAAAGCTGGAAAGGGTGGATGAATAAAAAAAAAAATAGATATTATATTATACGTGCGCGCGTATGGAGAGCAGAGAGGATTTCCGGACGAGCGAGCGCATAATTAACGGGTCTCTCGTTGGTTATTCGCGAAATTTCGTCGCGTGCTATAATTAGACGGGCTATGCAGTGTAGCCTCGCCGGGGGACGACGATGTTGCCGTCGTTACTGCTTCGTCGCCGTGTATAGGGCGCAAAGTTGTAAAACGCGCTCGCGAAGAGAGTGGGTGTACACGCGAAGGGTAACGTGACACCACCGGTGTCGTTGTCGACTTGCCCGCAACTCGCTTGGTTCTTTAAGCACCGCGTGTTACGCGCGTCAAAGCTGATTTGACGTGTGCCCACCTGGAGTACCCATATGTATATATATACCGAGCAGCTTTGGGATATGTATACAGGGACGGTGTTGCGTGTGCGACGTGAAAAGATGAAGAAAAGCTCCTCCTTTGGAAGGGCTCTGCTGGCGCGCGAAATTATTTTTTCGTCCCTCTTTTTTTTCTTCTTCTACCCTGCTGCCTTCGCTTTTCTTCCCTTCGAGCGCACTTGGAATTTTTTTAATACTTCCTGCGTCTTCGTACTCATATTTGCTCTTGAAGATGTCGTCTTTCTGAAAAATTAAAGGAAAAAACGCGCTCGTTTGCGTCATTGGCTTTTCGTAAATTCGGAGCAGGTGCGAGCATCGAATGACAAGTACTTTGTATTAGACAATATATTTTTACTAAGAAATAAACCATTGAAGTAACGCTTTATTTCCCAAATCGTACTAATGCGTTTGGCAAAGCTTGTTTTCGAAGAAAAATCTGTTTGTTGCCACTCACAAAATTAGGGCTTGTTATTTTTTTAGTTTAAAATTGAGATTTCAACTACGCGTATAATTAAGTTCAGCTCAAAAACGTTGGATATTTACTCTACTCTTTGAGGAGGTTCAATGATTTTCTCGAAATGCAGAGAAAACAGTGAAACTTTCAACTATGACTATTCGGAACGTTATGAAACTGCGTGGATTTTTTGAATATTTTACACCAAAAATTTATCTTATAGATGAAATCGATGCAAACTCTTGCAGACATACATAAATTGAGGTTCGTTTTTCATTAACAAAAAAATTTGTGGTAAAAAATATTTTAAAAAACCCACACAATTTTCTAACACTTTGAATAGTTATTTATTTTTTCAAGTTTTTTGAGAAAATCGTTAAACTTTTTTAACTTAACGAATGAAAACGCGTTTATTCGTATTATTTATAGATATCAGTGGCCCTATACGTTGGATTAGACAAAACTTGGAAGGCAGTTTTAACGTCACTGTTTCTTCAATGTAGGATGCATATACAACTTGATATGTGAACGCTTGGCAAACACATATATTATACTCTGCAGTAAAATTTCTTTTTTTTAGAATAAACAAACATTTTGATTCGAACAACTACTTTTTTTTTTGGTATAATTTAAATTTGCCGTTATAAAGAAACAACACAGTCAAAACACTTCCATAGCACATGACGAACAAAACGTGTATTTTACCTATAATTTAACGAGTTACAAAAATTAACAAATGCTCACGAGTTGGTAACTAGAGCCGTTTGTACATTTATACATGGTAACGGCTGATTCGATATAGTGCCTTGGATTGTTATACGTGTATATGTATAATACAGCAAGTGCCGTGCGCTTTATTTGCATTGGGTTGAAACTTTTGTCGGGGCGCAATACCGTATAGGCATTTACCCGCAACTAGTTCAACAGCCGACAGAAGCCTCTCTTTTTCCGAACTTTTGAACGAACCCTCCACGTCGTGTTCTCTTTCAAGTTGTCAAGTTCCCTTTTACGCGTATCCGAGCAGAAATTATCTTAGCGAATTGTAACCGACGATAAGTGGTAAAAACCGGTACTTAACGAGAAGTAATAGAGTTCGGATTTTGGACGAGAATAAAATTTGGTATTTGCTAGTATTGGTTGTTTTTTACCTTTTTTTTTCGTCATAGATGACATTTTGGAAAGTAAGGAAAAAAAAGAACTTGTAATTACTGTTAGGAATTATAACTAATTGAAACTTGTAGTTTATACATGATATTTTTCCATAAAGTTTATTACCACTTGTCATGAAAATAAGTTGTCATTATTGAATAATTGAACAAAATCTTAATCCTCTGCACTTTAGCGTGCACATGTGCTAATTTTCAACCAACTTTTTCTGAATTCCCAACAATATTTTAAGTCTCCAACTTGGATATTTGAATTGTTTTTTATCTTTACGAAAAACAGAGGGGTTTTTTAATGAAATTTAATTCATAATCTGCATAAGGTCACAATGTTACATCATTGAACCACCGATTTCTTAAATTCTTACAGATTTATGCGTAAAAACTACTGTCTGTAGCTGAATTTCGGATCTTATTTTATCAATGCTTTTATCAATAAAATTTCATATGACGTATAAAAATCGTCAAATACCTAGTTTTGCTGTGATGGAAAAGTATATAAATTTAGAATGAGCACCAATTTTGCTATTTTATTAGTACAAAAAATATTTAAAAAAAAAATTGAGTTTTTTTTTATTAAAGCTCGGTACAGAAGCAAACGTACTTACCAACTGTAAGCAATATGTATCTACATAAAAATCTACCTAGCTTAAGCAGAGGTTATTGGTTAAGGTCACGTTAAGTCTACGATGCAATTTTGTATACAAAAACACAAGATCGAAATATTTTGTGATTTTCTAAAAATAAACAATTTTCTATTTCCGACATTACGTAATGTAAAAAAGAAGTGTAACAAGTGACAAATGCCAATTTCACACGCTCTTTTTTTTTTTTTTTGTACATATTTGTACGGTTTGCTGTCCAAAATCACTTCAAGTGCTAACCTTAAAATTAAAAAGTTGATAAATAATCTTTAAAAAAAATGTTAGCCGAAAATTTAAACATGTTGCAAGACGACGGAGATGTTGTTATAGAGGTATAGTGGTCACACCTCTTGTTTTTTATTTTTGAAAAAGCTTTGGTGAACGCTGCTTTTTTACTGTTTTTTTGTTTTTTCAGGGAAGCGAATTGCACAATGCCCTCGTTAATGTAGGATTTACGAATTTCGACACAATCCCAAAGGCCAAAATGGAGTATGTTAATTATGAAAATAATATACCAGCAACGAGTGTAAATTTATATTTTTATATGCGATCTATTTACTACCTAGACTAACTCATCCAGTGATTGTATCTTTGATTATAGATGTGCACAGCTTTAGGGAAAAGCTTTAATAAGCTACACTGTGTCCAGCGATTTGTATTTCAAGTAAAAAATTTTTAGCTTCATCTACCCAATATCCTCGATTAGAAACTTTCAACTAAATTTATTCACAGGAAAACGATCTAATAAAGAAACAACTAAATATCATTCTAAATTCAAATATTTTGTTGGATGATCATGCGGCAATGGTTCATGAGTTTATTGATGATAAAAAGAAAAGTCTTATCCGGTAAGTACCAAAATTTTGCAATGTACATTAATGGATCTTTACACCCGAGCTTAAACATTATTTTCAAAACAGAAATTTAGTGACATGGCTTCCATTTATTGGCTCAACAGCTGGACTGTTTGCCTTTGCTGTGATAAAAAAAGACATTTCATCTGCAGCTGTAGCAGGTGTAGTTCTAAGCTCGTCTTTGTGTACAAGAGGAAGAAATATATTACTGACTTGGAAGTTGAAGGCACTCGCAAAATTGCAGTCCAATCTGCATAACTCAATCAAACACAGTCTCAAAATTCTTCGGCGTTATTGCAAAAAATCCATAGTTAGCGAGATGCACAAAAAAAATGAGTAAGTTTCACACTAATACTTAAGTTATTGATTTCCTCTAACGTTCCATTATGTTTTAGTACGTTTTATTTTCTCTAGGTTGATTGGGAGCGAAAAGTATGTGATAATTTTAGAAATCAAAAAGCAACTTTTCGAATTATTTGAGAGTGTTTCTTGTCTCTTTTATGAACAAGGCAATCAAATTTTAAAAATTTTACCATCTTCCCTACACGCAAAGTGCTTTTTAACAAAAATAGAAGCTGAAAGTTGTAAAGAGCAAAGTGAAGAAGATTACAATAAATTAAAAGTATAAAACAAGCAAATTTCTTAAATGTCCACAAAAGAGTTTTGCATATGCTTAAAATATTTTTCTCAAATTTCAGAGTTGGTACTACACCTACATTCTAGCGCAGTCTGAGACAATGTTTGCCCTAGCTAATGCCTACAATGGCAGAGCACAAGACACATATTTTGAAATTCCACATTTCAAACTTCAAAAAATCGTGAATAAATTATATGCCACATTAACAGATCATTATTTTCATTTGTGTGCTAAACTGCAGAATTACGAAAATTGTGAGATTAAACCTGTTGAACGCGTTTTCAGGCAAGTTTTCCAGATATAGATTAAAATTATGATTTTTAAACGTTTTTAATGAAATTAATTGAAATTTCCAACTTACAGAAGTTCTCCAAGCTCCAAATGGCGAGATGTCTATGTTCACTTGGACATAACATCTCATAGAATTCAACTCGCTTATAAAGAGATTTTTAATATTCTCGAGTTGCTGGATGCAAATAGCGACGACAAAGATGAGGATAATTTGATTGAACTAATCACAGCCAAAATGAATGAAGCTTACAAACAACTTGAGAACGCCAGATGCTCTGCCGAATTCAGTAGCTTACTTATTGTCAAGACCCAGAAAAAAGCTGTCACTACCCCGGAAACGGAAAATGAAAATTTGTTCTCAGTTTCTCAGGATAAAAGGACAGTCGTGATGGTTAATGACATGCCAGTGATTGAGGATGAGGTGTTTGAAGAGTACATCAGAGAAGCATACTTGAAACCGTTGATGGAAGGTGGCAATGGGATCATCGATGAGTACCGGTTGGATAAATTATTGAAAAAAAATTTTATGAGTGAACTTAAGGAAGCTCTAGTAGACAAACAGAAGTCTATGATGGAGAGAGAGCTTAGAGCTCTAACACGCATGTATGAGAAAATGAAAAGGGATCATTGCATTGGTAGTATCAGTTTGGATATCTGTTAATTGTGTTTTTGATAATGAAAAATAAATTAAAAAATCTTTTTTTTCAGAACAACCTAATGAAGCAATCGAGTCAGCTTCTGAATTGGATGTGAAACCACCAGTTTCAGCACCACTTGCTCCGTCACAATTGCCTACAGTTTCTGAACTTGATTTGAAACCATTAATGCCGACATCACCACCTGCGCCACAACAGCCACCTACAGTTTGTGAACCTGATCTGGAACCATCAGTGCCTACACCACCATCTGCTCCACAACAGCCTTCTACAGTTTCTGAATCTGATTTGGGACCATCAGTGCCTACACCACC
Organism: Copidosoma floridanum; assembly: GCF_036245765.1. Classification (NCBI taxonomy): domain Eukaryota; kingdom Metazoa; phylum Arthropoda; class Insecta; order Hymenoptera; family Encyrtidae; genus Copidosoma; species Copidosoma floridanum. Next base: position 6,488,395 of record NW_028321902.1, on the reverse strand, counting down.
ACCTGCTCCACAACAGCCTTCTACAGTTTCTGCATTTGAATTGGGACCATCAGTGCCTACACCACCACCTGCTCCACAACAGCCTTCTACAGTTTCTGAATCTGATTTGGGACCATCAGTGCCTACACCACCACCTGCTCCACAACAGCCTTCTACAGTTTCTGAATCTGATTTGGGACCATCAGTACCTACACCACCACCTTTTCTACAACAGCCACCTTCTATCCCCAACAACAGAGCCATCGTAGAGGTTGAAGAACCTGAAGAAAATGTTGAAACTTGCAAGAAAACTAGAGGCCCAGTTCCTCTTCCTAGAGTAAAAATGTGGCAATCAAATGATCCGATGCCTTATGTCCAAAAATTTTCCATCAGCGAATGTACACCGAATTTCAAATTTCCACCGTTCAGAGCTGAGGAGGAAACATTCCTTGGAAGTGGTGAAAATTCTGAGGAGGAGGAGGAAGAGAATGATAAAAATATTAATAGCAGCGACAGCGAAGAAGTTGAAAATTGAACGGTTGTTTAAAAGTATTTAATTTTTTATTTATTAACAATTAGCTGTATTTGATAAATTATTGGAATTGTACATATGTAAAAATTTTATAAAGTATTTTACACTGTGATTTTTTAATTAAAATTTTATCTTTTCTAATGATAATTTTGTTGAATTTTTTGAATTGTTCGCCTGTTCCCGCTAAAATTGCATTCTGCTGCAAGTCTCTCCCCCACTCTCATCAGACCGTCAGTGCAGGATTTATATACATTTGCCATTGCCACTATTTGATGTGAAATGTAAAATTAAAGTTCTTGTGGTGTAAATCAGTGTATTATTAAAAAAAGTAATTCAAGTGGTAGACAAAATGCCTCTTCCTGCAGCTCTGGCAGCTCGTCTTGCTAAGAGAGGATTGATAGGTTCCAAAAAAAATGGTAAGACAGGAGATAACCTCAACTTGTCGTTTACACTATACAAATCGTATATTTGAAATATCTTTTTTATTGTTTTTCTTTATGAATTATGTTTGCAGAAGCTAACAAAGATGAGAGTAAGAAAAGAGTCCACGAAGAGATCATAGCTGAGGATTATGACAACTCCAAAGATGACATCCAACTAGATATTGCTCAGAAATTCATGGTAAACAGTCGTTTCTCAATCATTATAATTCGCAAGCTCCAAGAGTTTTTACTAATTTTCAATATTTTAGGGCTACCCCGGTTGCCCCAACAAGTATAACATTTATCACGATTGTTCAAAAAAATGCAAAGAATTGTGGGGTAAGGGCCACACGCAGCCTACGGAAAGGTATTTAAAACGACAGTTGAAAATCATAAAAAAGTATCCCCTGCCAGAAACGTGGAAGGCAATATTTGATGCTGGAACGTAGGTATCATGCAACTAGAGTCTTTTGTGCTGTTTTTTTTGGACCGTGAATGTGAATTTCGTGTATATTTTCAGTGGCAGGCATTATTACTGGGACTGGTCGTCAGATTTAGTTGCTTGGTTTCCTCCTGGTCATCCAAAGTGTCAAATTTCACAGCCGGCATCCCAGCTTAGGGAAGAAAGGCATTTGAAGGAAGCCGAAAAGGATGACAACGTATCCAGCGAAGAGAGCGGGAGCGAACAAGAAGTCGAGGAGGTGTGATATAATAACTGCCATTGGATGAAACTTACTTTTTTTTTAAACTAAAATGAAATACTGTTTACAGGAAGAAGAGCCGCAAGCAAAGCGAGATCGAAAAGACAATAGGGAAAAAGAGTACAGGGATAAATACAGGCCTAACATGGATACGAGGCGTTACCAAAAATATGACAAGGGCAAAAATGACAAGAAAGACAGGACGTTAGATCCCATGGATCCGGCAGCTTACAGTGACATTCCAAGGGGAAAGTGGTCGGATGGACTGGCCAGGCAGAACGAGGCAAAAACCGGGGCTGACACCACAGCCGCGGGTCCGTTATTTCAGATGAGACCATATCCGAGTCCTGGTGCAGTTTTAAGATCAAACAAGCCTGGTAAGGGAGACGATAGCTCAGGCAAATCAAAGGCATACGAGAGCGACGAAGATTGATGAGGACCCGTTGGCTAGGTGTACCATATTTTTGTAATAAATTAATTGCGATTGTTAAGATTAAACCACTGTAATTTGTATATATACGTCATAATGAATGCTTACATCAGTAGTAAATGCCTACTTTCTGATCCATTTTCTGCTAAAATATATATGTAGTAGCAAATGTTGATGAAGGCGCGGAACGAGTCAAATGAAGAAAATAATCAATTCTTTGCAAGATTTATTCAAATACAGAGCATAGCAGCAAAAAAGCCATGTAAGCCAAAAATCTACTCTATACTCGGGAAGACGGGTGCCTCGCCGTTACCGTAGTACATGTAACTTCTGGCGTTGATGTTATCGGCCAACTTGATCACCCGGAAGTTGACTTCGCTCACATTGACCTTGTCCGCGAGGAACCTCTGCAGTCTGTTGCTGACGGTCCAGAGCGCGCCCTTTTCGTCGATGGCAAAGGTGTCGGGCCACTGCATCGTCTTGTCATCGTGGAAGGTAATGGTCCTGTCCCAACTCTTGACCGAGTTTTCCGCCAGGAGGCCGTAAAACAGCCTGTAATTGGCACTCATAATCATACCGTCGCTCTGCGAGGTCTTCCTCCCTAGCCGCTTGACGCTCGAGCTCACGTCGCTCGGCCGGGATTTGAGGTCTCGCACCGGCACGCTGAAGATGTCGAGCGACGACAGGGGACTGTAGTAAAGCAGGCGACTCTGATGTCGCTCGGACGCCGGTGACAGGGCGATACCGTCGACGTTCAGCGCCTGGCTCACCCGAATCCCGTCGTGCTTCACCGTGAACTCCACCGACGTCGCTTTCATCGACGGATCAGTCACCTATTTGTAACATTAACTCATGGCACTTGGGACACAAACGCTTGTCGACAATAAAATATACTCACGCGCCAAGAGTCCCTTTGACCCAAACTGAAGACAACGATGCCGGGGTTCTTCGAGTCCGTATCGGTGATGTAGGCGTAGCCGCCGTCGCTGTGGTCCAGTACAATGTCGTTCAAGTAGGCACTGGTGCGGCTGGACACGCTCTCGGGAAACACATAGTTCAGAAGAATCTCGCCGTTGTTTTCCAGGTCGAGGATGACCAAGCGGGGCCGACAAAGATTCCGAGGAGTGCTCGAAAGCGTGGCGACGCGGCCGGTGTCGATCACCCACATCCTACCCATGGGGTCTATTTCCATGCTCTGCACGAACTGGAAGCCCGAACAGTCGCCCCCGATCTTCTGCATGTCCCAGTTGGGGTAGGGCTCGAGGAGCGGAGATTTCTCGCCTGTACGTGCATTGTGAAAAAAACCGTAATTATATCATCGATGGAAGGACACTCGTATGGACAACGAACCATCAACTGGCCGGACTGAGGTGACCAACAGAGTGGCCGGCACGCCATCCTTCCATCGCGGTGCGGTCAAGTACAGCTTGTCCTTCCACAACTTTATCCCGGCCAGAGGGTTGTTCTCCTTGATGTAGGTGCCGTTTTTGACCGCGTCCTCGTAGGCTGCGGTCGTGGGCCAGGTGTAGTTGACGTACTTCCACTCGTACTGCACCGTGGGCCTGTTACGAGCAGCGAGCACCAAACTGCAGGCGGACGCGACGAAAATCGCTAGCTTGAAGATGAACATTTTTCGGGTAACCGTGTCTCTCGGAGTACGGTTGTTTCGAGATTGTTTCGTTGCGCCCAATTTATATACGTAATAAGGCGTACCTTATCTTCCCCCGAGTCGCGACTGTGTAAACTTTCAGTCACCGAGTGTTATTACTCACGTCGATAAGGTGCTTCTTTTATTTTTGTTTCTTTCAACGAAAAGCAAAAAATGAGCTTGTTGACGAATCGGTTATTTGGAAGGTTCCCGAATAAATTAAGTTTTTGCAAATGACGCGCGTACAATATCTTTCCCTTGTAACAAAATACTACGAACAAAGCGATAAACCCGATTAAATGGAAAGTTTTTGTGGGGTAATGTACAGGTACTGTTTTAATTTTAGTTTTACGTATATGTCATTATAAACAACGACGTTTTTTACACAGAGATAAAAAAAAAAAAAAAAAAAAACAAGGCATAAAAGTAATTATGATTATCATTTATTGAGATGAAACAATTGATGATTACACGTGTTATGTCGATGATACATCGGTATAAGTAACTTTATGTAGTGCATTTCAACGGTAAGACGTGGTACAGTTGCACTAAGTATAGTTTGCACGCGAGGATGCAAAAAACAGCGTACGGCAGGCTTCGAATGGGCCGTGTGAAAAAAAAAAAAAACAGATATAAAGTGGTCCGCAGTGAGACCGTATCCAAACACGCCAGAGTAAGAGATCCCAAAATCTTCCAGCACCAGCACCTATCCAATGATGGAGAGGTAAACGGGCAGGTACGAGTTGTCTGGCTGGGTGGGCTGGGGCTCGGGTCTGAGGGTCGGCTGCTGGGAGTACATGTCGAAGGGTATCTGCCGGGCTATCCGGCTGCGCGTCTCGGCTTTGCTGTAAGGGTTGCAACTCTTGCCCGGCCAGGTGATCTTCAGCAGGCACATGGCGTCCGTACCGCACTCCCCGTTGTTCTCGCACGGATCCACCAGAACGTATTTCTTGACCGAGCGACGGTACACCCTCAGGTTCCTGACGTCGTCCGTGTCAAAGGCGTCCAGGAAGGCGAGCACCTCCCGCCCTCGCTTCGGACCGTACGCTCGGATCACCTTGTACGATCTGTCGTCTACCATGACCGATTCGCCATCATTAACCAAGATCATCGTTCAAACAAATCAAAAGAATGAAAAATACCTGTGTGGTACTTCAAGTAGAATTGGTTGCCGTCGGCAGCTATCTCGCCGCTATTGTGGTGCAACTTTTTCGTCTCAAAGTCATAGTCGTAGTGCTGCGGGCTCTCCTTGCGCATAACCAAATGCCGATCGGTACCGTCCATGTTGTACCGGTACAACTGAAACCGAGCACAACAAAAAATAGTCAATAAATACACGTATTTATATATGTACATGTATCGTAATTACATCGGTCCAGTTTCCGTCGTCGAGCTGGACGAACATGGCCCCCATGGCCGGGTCGAGGCTGATCCTCTGGACCTTGGCCAGGTGGCCGTGCTCGAGCACGACGTGCCAACGATGGTATGGCCCTGTGTTCTTGAGGTCCAGTGCCATGACGCTCCTCCCTTCGTGGCTGGTCAAGTACAGCTTGTCGGTGCGCCAGTCGCAGGCGATTCTCACCTCGGCGCCCAAAGATGGGGACGCAAACACCGGCTGGCTGGCCGACGACGAGCCCCCGATCGGCCGGACGAAGACGCTTCCGTTCTTGGCTACCCAGAAAATGCGGTCGCGCACCTCGTCCAGGGCGTAATCCGTTACCTCCTCGCCCACCACCACGGCCTTTCTCGCGTGGCCGTCGCGCACCGCCATCCGCACGAGGGTCCCGTTGTGGGTGAAGAACAGCTGCGTCTCCTCGGACGGCGGTTTGCTGCCTGTAACAACGTTGTCGTTTTGAACAAAAAAAACCCCATAGGAGTGTATATCGACGACTCACCGATCGCCTTAGCCTCGATCGAGGCAGCCGCGGCGACGATGAGCAGAACGAGTCGCGCGATCGCCATGGCAAAGATCGGCTTATCCGTGCAGGGTGTATATTATGGTTGTCGTCGCGCTTCCGCTAGTCCGTCAATGGTGCAAGTAAATATCCGGGATTCGCGCACATTGGGGATATAATAGTACACACAAGTCGTGTATCGGCAAGGGACGTCGTGCGAAAACTGGCCCGGTGTTGCGCGCCGGTGCGTCATTTATATACGGCCCCTCGGGAATAAAGAGCGCGTTATTTGCTCACTTATATCGTTACGGTCAATTTCGCGTGCTGTGGCTCGCGGTGCAAGCGAGGGGGTCACTTGCGTGAGATGTTGTCACATTGTTTATGTGCCCACGTACATAGGAAGAGAGAGAGAGAGAGAGTGGATGGACGGCATCATCTGGTGCTCTTCGAGAACAATTGAGCCGAGTGTAATTTATGAAGTGTAAATGCGCCGTTGAGAGATAGGCAGGAAGCATTTCTTCGAGGACGTGTATATACAAGGGTCCACTTTTGATTTGTTTCTTTCTTGCTTCGTTGCAGATCGAAACTGATTGGACCTGATGATAATATACGTGTGGTGTGCATCCCACCTCGCCTATTATCATCGTCCGGGACACGTTAGACGGATGAAAAACAAACATACACGCAACAACGAGAGCCAGTATACTTATACTTTGGTCTGCAAAACTATCGAAACTGACCCATATTTCCACGTGCGTACTTATGATAAATCGTATAGCGGAGACCTGGAAAGCTCGACGGTGCCTAATATTATCTGTTATGCCCTGCTTGTCGCACAGAAGCCATGAGAAATTCTTTTTTGATTCAATCAACTACACTTTTAACACAGCTACGTCAAACAATATTTGATCCAACTCAAATCGCCTTATTCAAACGCACTCTATTTTCTCTTCAACTCACCCTCGACTCGAACCATTGGAATACAGAATGCAGACTTTCACCCCGCCTCTAGATTACCCTTTACGTTCTTCTTTTCTCATAGATATATACATGGAAAGACAAATGTAATTGTATATCTAACTGAATTTATAAATAACCGATAATATCACGTATGTTATTTGAACTGTATAATTATTCTGTATGAATTATTATACTGTATTCTTCTGTGTAATTTACTTGAAGGCACACGTGGTCATACCACACGGCTTAATAAACGCTACTTATACTTATACACTTTTACCAGTCCTAAGCGGTGTATACAGACGCGGTCGCCGATTGGGCCGATGAACCTTCAATGGGGGAGGTACATCGGGCTTAAACTGGCTGGATTATATATGTAATAAAGAACACTCGATTGTTGTTGTTTTGCTTTTGTTGGATTGTATTGTTGGTCGGTCACTTGATTTTGCCGGTGTTAAAAAATATCTCGGCTGAGGCGCCGATTTCGTTGATGAGGGGCGCGGCGCGCTCGACGAGGGCGACTTCCCGGGGCGAGATCCTCGGGAGACCGTAGTTCTTCTCGACGCCCCGCGGACCGAACTTGATCTCGCTGGTCGCGTACTTGCAGCCCGGAAGCGCGTCAGAGCGGACGTAGGCGCTCGCCACGGAGATGCTCCGGTTCTTCAGGCCATTCACGAGGGTGGACACAAACTTGGCTGCCGCGACTCCGCTCGACAACGTGGGACCCCTGGCTTCGCTCTCGCACAGCTCCTGGTCCGTCGACCTCACCTGGCCGACCAGCTTGCAGTGCTCCTTCTGTTGATTGGGTTTACGGTCGAACATTGACATCAATTTTATTGCAACGTCCAACACCTTCGTTGGGATATCTCAATGGCAATCAAGTTGTAGCAGTGATACCCCGAAACACCAAATTCTACTGTATAGGTGCCTCCACCCAATTTAATGAAACAAAGAGATAGTAACCTGTATTAGTTTTAAAGATACCGCAAAATAGAATTTGGTTGATATCTGTTACAAATTTTTCCAGCCCTTCAAACTTTATAGTATTCACTCCAGCCAAGTGCCTCTACATTAGATGATGCATTATTTCTACAATTGCCTGACATGGTTTTGTTTTTCTTCAAAGAGCTGGAGATTACTGAGTGCATCGTTAGTAACAATGAATGGTAGCTCAATATGAAAAAAAAGAAGGAGAAATGTGCTCGTACGTCGGAGAAGTCGACGAGAGGTTTGATTCTTGAGAGAAGCGGCACGACGGTGCTAGAGTCGACACCTCCGGCCATGGGGATCGTCAGACACGCGGGGTCGAGGTTCAAGTGCGCGGCAGCCATGCCAATAACCCTCATGGTCTCGAGCGCGGCCGAACCGACGATTCTGTTGGGGTCCCAGTCCCCGGAGTACCTGAAGACCTCGTGTACGAGGGGCAGGGTGGCGGTCACGGGTCCTGAAAGATAGTACTCCCCGTTTGAAACATCACAATGTTGAATCGACACTGAAATCGGTCATAAATCACATCGTTGGATCTTCGTCGATTCACTGCTGATTTATCATCAAAATTAACAATTACTCGAAAAATTACAATATAATTATCGTCCAGCTAGTTTAGAACATCTAAGTCGTACGATTGCGCATGAAAAATAAAATACTTATTTTACATTCCGCCAATAATGAATTCTACTAAGATTTGACGCAAGACAATGGCCGATTCATTCTTGATTAAAAAATTTTACAACGATTTCCTAATTGACAATTGAATCAACGATTTAATTTATGACTCTGATTTCAATTGATTTTTGTTTGTTTGATTGTTTTTCGTTACAAAACGGTATGCATATAAATATATGATGCAATAAAGTGCAAATGTACGTGCAAAAACGGCTATGAGTGCCCGTGGACATGAGCTCAGCATGCACTCGGCCGTTGACTTGACGTAGCTCGCGCTCCAGGCGAACTGCCCGAATGGCCCTTGGCTGCCCAGCGTGAAGTCCGTCTCGTCCATCAGCGCGACTATGTGGCACTGAAGACATTCACGCGAGAGTTGCAACATGTGTATATGGCTGATTATTAAAACTCATTGTCTTTCGTAATACATAATGCATTTATAGATGAGGCGAGAGCTGGACAAACATATATGTATTCAGTTTTACCTACAAACGCAATGAATCATCCCTAATTGCTGTCGACAAAATGCGCATTTCGTGGTCATGGTCATGAGGTGTTTGTTTCAAAATTCTTTTATGTTGTTGATAAAAACAAAAACAAAATAACCATAGGTGAATCACGATAACTGCCGATACTTGAAAAACTCGAAAAAGTAATACATGACACACGTTGTTATCGTCCAAGTATTTTACAAGTGATGAAAGCCATTATCCCCAACTCATACCCGATGGCACAAACATACACTTATGTGCCCATGTAACAAGGTCGCAAGCATTGAAAAATGGTAAAAGAAAAACCAAAAAAAAATTGACATTTACGGAAGATTAGAAAAACTTGCGCAAGAGATGGGGTGACTAAGTGCATTACACTGCGTGAAAAAAAAAAAAAAAAAAAACCTATAGACATCTGGTGGACTTTAATCCGGTAATTCAATTAAAGTACCCGGGTGCAAAACGCGAGTACGATCACCCCAAAAAGTAACGTACGTTCCGCGTGCCCTCCAGTATCGATTCCTTCTCAAAGTGCCGGATCATGGTGGACGTGTCAATCTGCCTGACGTCGCAAACCGCGGCCACGAGCGAGTCGTCGGTGTCGACCACGCGAATCTCCCTGATGGCCGGGTTCTGCTTCAGTAGGATCGTGGCGTACAAGGCGCTGTAGCCACCGCCGACCACCGCCACCGACAGGTCGCCCGTGCTTCTCCGGCAATCCACTCCCGGGGCTCTCTTACCACCGCGCCTACTGCTTTTTTCGCCCTCCCTTTCATTCGAGCCACCGCTGCTGCTGAGACTCTTGCAGCCTCCGGTCAATCGTTCGTAACTGCCGGCCGTCGGGGCGAATCTTCTCCACAAACACCTCATCGTCGCTCAAGCCGCCCGTCCCTCGAGGCCCATCGTCTTGTTTGCTCCGTCGCTTCTAATTACGAACAACAACTTTGAAGGTTACCGCGCCCGTGTCCCGTATGCAATCTAATCATAATATATCGGGCACAAGATTCCCTGAACTTGTTACTCATTTGTTTTTGCTGCTGTATATGCGTACTTATCAGACGATGATTTCATCGGTTCAAACTTTGCGCGCAACACATACCCCCCCTTCCCATGGCGGCTTTTGAGTCATCTCTCTTTCGATTGACTCTAGGTTAAGGTAGATTTTCATGAACGCCAGTTTTCGGAGCGTCTTGGACACGTGACGCCAACTGCTGTTCGGCAATTTTCTGTCGGGTGACCAATGCAATATACGTGATGTATTCATAAAAATGGGCCTTTATGAAAAAAGAAATCGTTCTTGGTGTCGTGTCATATATAGGGGAATCGGGATATAGAGACTCAACCGTAGAGAGCGTACAATTTTGTATGCTCCGAGCTCCGAGGAGTCGCGAGTTCGCGGTTCGCGAAAGAGTCGCGAATAGGTGTTGTGTGGTGCTGCAGCCGGTGTGTGTTGGTGGATTCTCCGTTCCGTGATGCTGCAGAAGAGCAGCGAGTGAAGGTACAGCTCCCCCTTCGCGTTTCAGGCGTCCCGAGGCTGCTGCCGAGAAAAAAAAAAAAAAAGAGTACACCTCTACCCGGGTACGAACGAACGCCTACTTCGAGGAGGGAACCATGGAGCGTTCGGCGACTGCAGAGGTGACGATAAGGTTCGTGTTTACGTGTATGCATCCATCCCCTCGACCAGCTAATTTATCTATCCGTCTCGTCCGCGGTTGTTCCTCTTTTTATTTTTCTCTCTGGCTCCCGATCGTAGCTTATGTACCCGCTGCCCTAACCTCTTTCTGGATCTCTTTTTACTTGTTGATTGGGTTTCACTCTCAAAAACAAACAAGTAGGTAAATGTGCATGTAATATGCTACGCTGCTATCTTTTTTTCCAGCCTCTCGGTTTTGCATTTACCCATCGTTACGGAGTCTGTGTGATGTCTCTCCCCCTTAATCCCGTGAGAAACCCAAACAAACGCCCCCGTTTGACATTTACATATACAAGTATACTTAATACGAGAGACATAATAGGTACTCAAGCTCAATCCTTTTTTTTTTTTTTTTTTTCATCTTGTTTCAGAGGTCGCAGCTCTTTGCACATTTAACGGCCTGCGGGCAGTTGACATGGTTGTCCTGGAGCCAAAGTCGAGGAGAAGACGGTGATGATTGGTGAAAAAATGAGAAATGGTGGTGGGACGGTGAATCGCGGTATATAATACCTGTGTATAGCTGCCGGGCGCCCAAAACTGTAGATTTTTTTTTTTTCCTTTTTTTTTTCTTTCTTTTCTTCATACACGTCATCCAGAGACGCCGTTTTTACGACACGAGTATATTTAGTCTGCTGGTTGTTTTTGAAAAAAAAGCCTTTGGATGAATATAATGTGCATGCCTTTGTGGAGTCCACTGGATTTTATAAAAAAGGTATTGCAACGTTTACTTGAATTATTTGTGAAATATTCTTAAAAATATATCGCATACTGATGACAGGTAATTTTTTTTTTTCAGTTTTGCAACTCGTTAGTGATGGTAAGAATGACTGTACGTAAAAATATTAAATGAATATGTGAATGAAATTAAGAGCTGTCCCTGTGGTCCTTGAACAAGACTCTTGCCAAACAATTAAGACTCCAGTCAGAGAAGTAAAAGTTTATAAGTACGTTTACAATGTCGTCGTCGAGATAAGAGGCCGACAACCTTTTTTATTACAAACTACAAGGCGAATAATTGTTTGAAAAGACAGTTGGCGTGTAAAAATTTTGTGCAATAGCCGTCACTTTTTCACGTTAGTTAGGAAACTAGTAAATTCGTAATCAAAAGGCGTCTTTGTACCTGGTCAGTTTTTTTTAATTCTCTATTTAAACAATTTTTTCTTCGTTACTTTAACAATTAACAGTACACGTTTGTATGCACTTGTAGAGGTACATCAGAGGGAGTCCTGATGCTTAAAGGAAATCCATCGTCACATCTTGAGATCCATAAAGAAGAAGAATCAGCATATGTAATCCTAGACAGCGGGCCTTTTTGTAAGTTATCTATTTTTAACACGTTTCATTAAATTTTGTTCTGTACTAATGAATATTAAATCGAGTGAAACGAAACGAGTTTCTTACTTTCAAAAAAAAAAAATGAATTCGAAATGTTTTAAGTAATCTCTATTAACTTCACAAAATTTTCCATCACTTTAACAAGATATATAGTTGGCTACGTTTTGCATTTCAGCATATCTTACTCAGTCGGATTCAGACCAGTCTTCAAAAGGCCACGTGCTCGACGGCGTTTATTTTGTAACTCCAATTCTGTGCGTCTTCTGTAAGTACAAATCTATTTTAAGAACAAAAGAACAGCTGAAAATACTTTGTCTTGAAAAGTTCTGCAAATAATAATAGAATTGTTTATTCTTTAGGTGAAGATTATATTTGGGGTACCGGTAAAGTTGGTGTCAAGTGTAAAGGTATGTTCATTTTCCTATTCACAATTAAATAAATTATAAGCCGAGAGATGTAGAAAGAAAAACAGAAGCGGCAGTGTATTTCCGGTTTTCAAAATTTTCTGTAAAAATGATTATTTGGTCTCTACTTAATTTGTATATTTTAAATTGAATATGCACGTTAACGCGTTTTTCCTTCCGCCAGTATTGTACATTAAAAGTCAATTAAGGTATTGCTCATGTGAAAACGTTGTCATCCTTATCTTGCTAGACAGCAGCATGGGTATTATAAATTTTACCGAGAATAATAGAATGTTAAAACGTTAAACTTCTGAGTCACAACCTTTTTTTTCTCAGAAAGAAATCAATCGTGTCATTAAATAATATTATGTATTGGTGACACAAATATTGTAAAATACATAACATTCCATAAAACCTATTTGATAGTACCATGTTTTGTTAAATATGTACGTTACTTGACGCGGCATATATATTAAAAAAAAAAGAAAAAAAAGTAGAATAGCACGTTTCTGAAAAATGCTACTTCATTACTCCTTATCGTTGAGAAAATACATTAAGCTTCGAGTAAACAGGCCGCTTCTCTTTTTCTTCTCGCTCTCACGTGCCTGCTATCTATCTAAGAATGGAATTTGCTGTTTAAATATAAAATAAAAAAAAAGCTTTTGCTCCAATGAAGCCTTTTTATCGATGATATTCGCTGCGCGTGCCGAGCTTTAGAGGATTTACAGCTTTTCTCGTAGGACAAAAAAGACGTTAGCCATAGAATAGTTTGATAGAAAAAAACTGCAGGGGACGAGCAAACTCTTTTTCAAGGTTGAAATAATATTGCGACACGTGGTAAGCAGAGCTTTCGACTGCGAGATCGAAGGCAATAATACTATTGAACGATGGAGGAAAAAAAAAGCTAAAGAAACTACGAGAAGCCATTGAGGTGCAAAAAGCGAAAATTATTTGAGTTATGTGCGAACTGCGAGGGACAGACGCGCACAAGGTGTCGATGAGGGGAATTGTGAAAGAGCTTTGCCTTGCCGTTCATATGTACATACAAAAGACGAATCGACGCTTGCATGGAAATGCATGAGAAGCGGCACGGTCTTACATAATTTTTGCTATTTTCACTCGGGTTTATAGCGCTAACACATATTCGCCCGCGTCTGTTTCTTCAGAGCCTGCATTTGCGTATCTACTGATAATTTGTTGGAAAAAAAAGAAAAAAATGATTTACACTTTTAAGGTTTTCGAAGATTTATAATCCATACAATATTGCATGGACTGAAAGTCGATACGTAACGTTATAGGTTTAATGCGAAAATGATTTAGGCCGTACGCTGTTTTATAAAACAGCGAAAATTTGTTTGAAAAGCGCTTGCGTATTTACTTAAGTGAAATATGGTGTATTTGAGATTGATTTTGATTGCAGAACAAACGTGAAATATGCCCGATGATGTCTGACAAGTGTTTATGAAAACACGGGCCTTCATAGGCAATTCCAACTTTTACAGACCTATAAATCTATTGGAAAGAAGAAGAATAAAAAAAGCATCAAACTCCTAGCGAATAAACACAAGTGCCAACAATACAATTTTTTCCCGAAAAGAAAGATAAAAAACCCCATCGGCCCATGATTTCCCAAACCCCCCCACTAACGACCTTACGCGTAGAGCTTACAATACACACACTCTATGTATATGTACACAATTATACACGGCACACATGTGCCAACAGAGTCGGCCGATTACGAAAGTCCCGCAGCCAACACGTGCGAGAGTATAATAGCGTTCGCGCTTCGTATGTGCTTATTTATAGGAGAAACTCTCGTGCGCGTAACTCTCTGTACTTGTGTGGGTTCGCCCAAATGGATTTGGCGATGTTTCACGGTATAAGTATAGGTCAAAGGTTTTTCCCCCCCACGTTTTTTTTTTTTTTTTTTTTTTTTTTTTTTTTCTTCAATTTTTGTTATTACAGTCTCTCTCTCTCCCCTCTCGACATAATATGTTGACGCTCTTGTGTGCGCCACGCGCGCGCGGACCTTTTGATGATTTATTTTGGTTTTGTCGCGCACAAATACTCTTTACTTTCGGGAAGCTCGAACCCGACTCGCGTTGCGAGTATTATAATCTATTTCCTCGTTCTTTCTCTCTTTTTTTTTTTTTTTTTTTTTTTTTTTTTTTTTTTTTCTTTTGGGTGTAAAAGCGGAGTCGGAGATGTACCCACCTATTTTTGAAATCGAAAACACGTGTCCGACCCTCCGTTCGTTCACTGCTCCGTTAATTGATTTTCTCTTTACCAGAAATTGCCCGGAATCTCATTTAGTTGGTATACATGGAGATATTACTATTTTTAAACCCTTTATTTCACTCGCCGTCAAACCCGTGCGTACGCATTTTTGTCAATTATAACTAGCCATTCACTCTCGGTCCTCCTCTCTTTTTTCCATCGCCAATTACGATGTGCGTAATTAAAGAAAAAAAAAAAAAAAAATGTTTGCGTAGCGAAATTTCAATTTGGCAGATGTATAAGTGTCATATCTGTTGCGTGTATTTAAGCGCGAAATCGGGGGCTGGCGTCGCACGTGCCAACTTTGCCGAAATTGCAAAATCCATCGGGAATTGAGTAATCCCCGTATGCGTTAATTTTATACTCTTTTTTTCATTGACGTCTGCCGGCGTTTTGTCATATACATTTTCATTGGCCAACTTTTTTTTTTTTTTTTATTCTTCATGCTAAAATTTGTTTGGTAAAATCGTCATGCAGAACGAACGAAGCAAATAAAGGAAAGAGAAAAAACAAAGGGAAGGAGAAAAACACAGGCAACGCCGCGTCACCCGCGAACAAAGGAACAAGCGCCCGTCCATTATTTGGTTTCCGTGTATGTACTATATACACACACACGTGCACGTATGAAACACACACACGAAATGGGGAGAGAGAACGAAGCGAAATGAGGATTTTTCTCCCTTTAAGCGAAGCCTTGCACCGGCTCGTTACGTAATTTTAAAGATTTTACACACATTTGACATCACGAATCGGATATTTATTCTCACCCCCGGCACTTTCCTGGACTCGTGCGTATATTTTTATTGGACAAAAAAGTGTCGCGTTTTTCATGAATGACTCTCCATTTGAATTTCACACCGAAACAACGTTTTCGATTGTTATCTTTGCCGAGGGAATAGGACGAGTCTCTTATCTGCAGTTTCGTGCGAGGCTTGCGCGCGTGTGCTTTTTTTTTTTTTTGTTTCATTGCGCGTCATTGATTGCTTACGGCGTTTTTTTTTTTTTTTTTTTCGAAAATTCTTTCGCCGGCAATCTTATCCCGCCCATCGATACGAAAAACTTCACCATTCGCCTCGACTTATCTGTGTCGTTTTATTTCCGATTACAGGGCCGTCGTGGGTTTTTCCATCCTTCCCTCCGTTGCCAATGTAACTTGATTTTGAAATCCAAGGTGTCTCGGTCGCCGGCACTTTTTCAATTTTTTTCCAATAATTCATCCGAGGAAATGTTTTTCAACTACTACAAATTGCTCGGAAAGTCTTTTTTTCCAGCAAAACCAATTTTTGAAAGAAAAAGAGTTTGATTTCGTGTCCTTACAAGCTTAATCATTTGTTTGGGGGAAAAGAAATTTTTCTTAAAAATTCCATAAACGAGTTGCACCCAAGCGTGTATGGATTTGGCTGTTCATCACATAATTAATGCCTCCTTGTTGACTCTGGACGCAGGTGAAATACCTGAAGAACTCAACAAAAGAGCAGATATATATAAGCACCTATTCAACATCATTGCACCTATGCGTCGTAGGATTGAATGTCACGCAGCAAACTCTTCAAACAAAAGAAATCAATGGAGCTCCCTCGAATATATAATATACTTACAACCTAGTACAAAAAGAGGGAGGGCACACCAGAGAGACTGCACCGGCACCCTTTACATATGTATATTTATATACTGCTCTCCGCCCATTTAATTTTAATCCCAAGGAGTCGACGCTGGATTTATTACGTTTTACTCGACTCAATGACCTCTGCATTGTAACCAATATTGCGAGGAAAAACCCCCTGGTTTTTATTATACGTTTCGTTAAGATGTTTCTATTCATCGCGATTATTTCCCCCCTAATGAACTCATATACGTATATATAACACACACACACACACACACACACACACACACTTGTAAATCAGAAACAACCAAGTCTCTCTTGTCTAAATTTAGCAAACTGCATCTATAATAGACACAGGTGGAGTCTTTACTTATTTCGAATTCCATATCTTACAAAGTTGGCGAGCTCGCGATGCTCCAACTCCTCGGTCACCCATCCATCCAAGTGTTAATCGCCCCGAACGTCGTCTCGCAAACTTTTGAGGCTGAGTCGAAGCTCGCCCAACCAAAGTATCATACCGCGAGTGAACTATCCTATGTATATATATACGCGCTTGCAACAAAATCATTACCTTTTCGTGCCTATATGTGTAGAGAGAGAGAGGGTTTAGCGAAGAAGAAGGAAGAAGCATCAGAGAGGGATGGATGATGGGGCAAATGTACAAGAGAACAAAGTGCCGGCTCTCGGCTGGTTGTATATTATATATAGGTATACGTTCATCTCTCTCTCGCTCTCCCCTCGTTTGCTCCGCAGAGTGCACGTGTAGGCTCGTCAGTGTGAGTGTTTGTACGTGTGAGCGCTCGTGGTAGGGTTAGGTACTTTGTCAAAATGAGGGGTAGGTATATAGCAGTAGGAATAGGGGGGGGGAGAGAAAACCGGGTGATGTGTGGAGATAATGGCGGAGGGGAGGCCACACGTTTCAGGTCGAGAGAGGGGAGGTGCATATAAAAGAGAGAGAAAGAGGGGAAACGGAGAGAGAGCCAGAGCGTGATCGAAGTACGAGAGCTTGGCCGGCTTACCGTGTCGCGGCGCCACTGTAGCATGGTAACACGCGCTTTACCCATATATATATATATATATATATATATATAAAAGCTAGCCTAGGAGATATATCCGCGCAGCTTTAGCGAGCGAGTTAGATGCAATAGACGAATGCACACACGGGCGAATTGTACGCGAAAGAGAGATAGAAGGACACTCTCGGGTGATTCGGAAGAGTCCCCCTTCACCTTGCCTCTGCACTCGTATGTACCTTGCTTTAATGTGCTCTCGCCGCTGGCTTGTTTCAGCTCACTCTCAACCACTATAGGTTTCTCCCCCCCTCTCTCTCTCTCTCTCTCTTTTATACCCACCTTTACATTTATCTCGCTCACGCGCGCATATTCGTCTTCGTCCTTTTTTCTTTTTTCCTCTCGCTCACTCGGTTTTTAAAGTGACAGAAAGAGAGGCTAAGCGAACGCGAAAGAGGAGGAGGAGGAGGATCGGAACGGGTTCTCTTGCTCTTTCTAAGCTCTCGCGGGTACGCGCGCGTGTGTATGTGTGTATATGTCTTGTCATCTTTTTTGCCTCTCCTCTCTCGCTCCGATCGTTCATCTCTCCCTCCCCTCCCTCTCTTCCATCTCTCTCTCTCTCTCTTTCTCTCCCATACGAAGCCTCGCTCTATCTTTATCGCGCGCGCTCAGCTGTTTCTCGTCGATGTGCTCTTTCGTGAGCTGCTTCTCCGCCCCCTGCGCCCCCTCCCCGGCCTAACCCTCCCTCGGTCGTTGCAAGCATCGTATGATCCAGGAGCGGACGATGAACTCGAGGTGCCCCGTGTCCGCGAGTTCCGCTCGGCTTTTTCGGTGATTTGCCCTTATTTCGTTCGAACCAAAAAATTTACCAAACGCCTATCTCCCGGAGTATATTGTACGTGTGCCTCGTATATATGTAACATCGACGAGGAACTGTATAAAAAAGAGCAAACTTCTTCGCTTTGCTGACGATGTCGATTTCGTTGCAGGTTCTCTTTGTTACAGTTTTGGACAATGAGAGCCCTAGTTTCTTTTTTTTTTGTGTGATGCACAGTTTGCCTCATTGCAGTGCGAATAAATCCCAAATCGATGATTATACTGAGTAATGTAATTTCTCCTAAAAGAGCATTATTTTAGAAAATGTTGAATACTGTATCGTATGTATATCGTTGCTACCAAATTTTCCTTGTTTTCAAAATCTGTACAATTTCCCTCGCGATGGAAAAAAAAAAAAAAAAAAAAAACCCGAGCGTCGCTGTACGGCGTTTGCCGCAAATTTTAAATATTCAAACGATGCACCGGGCAAGTGCGCGCGGGGATCAATACTCGCAGTGCACACGACAAGAGAAACGCAAATCGCCGGTGTACACGTATAATTTTCGTTTGAAAAATTAAAGAGAGAAAAAAAAGGGGAAAAAAAATGATGTAGTGCGTGTGTGCGCGTCGATTTCTAATTATATCAAAGCACGGTAATCCCGAGAGCTTTCACATGACGCGCACCTATACACTCCTTTGTCAGGAAAGTCATACTAATATTGTATTTCGTAATGACGGGTAATTAATCTCTTGGTATTTTATTATTTTTTTTTTTTCTTTCCCTTTATCACAGTATAATATATAAGCACTCGCTATGCATTATTGCACTTTTTTAAAACTCGCAACCACGACTTTTCTATTAAATACTATTTGCTCTATCTCCGAGACGTTTGTTGTGCAATTATATTTGTGAATTATTTGACATTGCTAATTACCAGCAGTCATTAATATAATGGACTTGAGACGTGCAACCCGTAATGCTTGTAAAAAAAATGATAATTGAGCACAAAATTTTCCAAACTTCGGCGATTACGCTATATACAACGCTATATAGCAGCGAGTAGTCAAAAATATCTTTGAAAAAAAAAAAAAAAAAAAAAAAAAAAAAAAAAAAAAGGAAGAAAGGAGCGTTAAACTACCGCGCGTGCAAACGCTATCGCCAAAAATTCGTCCGAAAGGCAAAAAAATGGGGAAACCAGAGAGAAAGGAAACAAAGTGTATACAGAGGCGGCGAGGAAGAGAGAAGCCCACACTCCATCGATTTTCTCGAGCCGCTGGTCCCAGCAAGAGAAAGAGAGTCACGGGTCGATTTTTCTTTGTTCGCCCGGTATACCGTACCACATACATAATATATATATATACACACAGGCGCCCGCGGGCTCTCTTTCTCTCTGTACTCCGAAATATCTGCGAGGCACAAAAACAGCAGAGGAAGCGCACATTTCCCCCCCTACTCTGCCTTCATAACCTCTCATGCGAATAGGTTACACGGACGGGTATATCTACTTTTCTACTTATTTAGGCGATTTCCAAGTCGCTGTGACACACATGTAGGTGTTTTTTTTTTTTTTTTTTTTTCCCTTCGAGCTCAATTACAATCCCACTAACTCTCGTTAATGTAAAAATTCCGAGACAAGAGGGGAAAAAATGGCACCTGCGATGATTTTTTTTTTTTTTTTTTCGTTTCCCTTAAAGCGCGTGTAAAACAGAGAGCGGACAGCGTGAAAAATCGAGACAAAGAAAATTCGTGCAGGCATATATATATATACATAACACCACGGGTGGAAAATTCGATACACAGCAGGCGTGCTCGTCTTTGTGTGTGTACGTACAGGTATATGTATAGCTCTGGGGCGTTTTTCATCCCTTTGTCCGGTATGTGCTTTAGTCGGCAGTTTTTTTTTCTCTCTCTGTCTCCCCCCCCCCTGTGCCATCAGCAAACGCAAGCTTGCCGTAATCGTGAAGCTATACGTAACAAAGTGACACGAAAAATATAATGTTACGTTTTATGGGTTCAGTGAACAACGATGAGCGACTCTTCGCCGTGAAAATTGTGCGTTAATATTGTGCTTACCTCGTTTTCCCCCTCGCACATGACGCATTCGTACCGAGCACGCGAAATTAAACAGAGATCGTATGAATATTGTACGCGTAGCTTCGAACAAAAGAAAAAAAAAAAAAAAAGTAATAGACAACGGAAGTGAAATTTGGATCGCGACAATATTGGCGGTATCGGGGCCCCATTTGACAGTAATTGACTTTAAAAATTCAAAAGGTCATCCGCCGTATGACTGGAGAGAGATGCCTGTGGTAAAGACAAACTTTTCGACAATATATTACATACATGCGTGTGTTGCTTTGTTCGGATGTGTTCCGTATTATGCTACGAGTGCGAAGGGAATCCACCCCCCCCTCCTCCCTCGACCGGACTTTTGTCCCGTTTTGCTCGCTTTCTTCCTCCTCGTCTCGCCTTTTATTATTATCATCATTTTTTTCTCTCTCTCTTTCTCAGTTTAATAATAACACTCGAGATTTTGAGATTACCATTGTGCGTAACGTGTCTCCTTTCTCGTCGCGTCTTTCAGACGTGATTCGCCTTTTTTACATATGAATCGACGTCTTTCTGTGGACGTCGAATTCACACGTATTCGCTGGTGGCGGCGGAACGCGAGTGATCGCAGCGTAAGAAAAAAAAAATTATTTTACTCTTCGTCACTCTCGATCATACACACGCGCATGGTGTTATCTCAGCTGGTGCGATAAACAGGGTTTTTATCTCAAATTTGGTAGTAAGACGTTATTTCCACGATTCAAGTTATCACCTTTGCTGTGGGGTATTACAGGTGGCGTCGTGTACTTCCTCATCTGTTCGCTCCAATCTAGGTCTAATGGGTTTTTTTGATTTACTTCGCTTGGAAAGAAAAAAAAAAAAAAAAAACATGAGTTTACACGCCCAAAGCATGAGTAAGTCACGATTTCCGACTTTCCGGCATTTCTGTAATCAAACTATCGAAACAATCCAAATGGCTCGTTAATTTTACAATTTTCATACTTAGTCCCAGTTATCTCCACGAGCTTATCTCCATGTACTTTTCCTCGCGTATAATTATTGCGTTTCGAGATCAAGGTAATAAAAAAAGGCGATATCTCGAACGCGCGAAAGAAAAAAAAAAAAAAAAAACGAGGAGCGGAGATATTACCTTTTTCCCGCGCAGCTGAGATGGCATTACTTTATTAATTGCGAAAACTGAGATAACACCTCGTTCGCGGCGTAGCTCCAAGCGAGGCTGGTTTTTTTTTTCCTCTCGTTCTCTTTAACAGTAACAACGCCTTATTGTATGCAATGACGAATGATCGAAGAGGCCTTACACGCGGAGTATTTTTTAAATTTCTCTTCGCTCTCGCCCCCTTCTCATCTGCTCCTCGACAAAAAGTTTTACTGATTGCTCGGTTTTGTCATGCAAATTTTCGCCATTTAAGCTCCGTTGCTCGAATCGTATATTACTGTTGCGCCTCTCCGTGGACCTCATCAGTTTCGACATTTTCAATCGACGACGAGCACATTTCTTTCTTTCCTTTTTTTTTTTTTTGTTTCTTTAAATCTCCACTCCCCCCCATCTATTTCGCTTTCTCCTCCGCTCTCCCGCGCACACGGACGCCGAAAATTACGTGCCTCGGGCTCGGGAGAAACGAGGTGAGGCACGAAACAAGAGAAGGAGGTGTGTGCACCCACTTTTTTTTTTCCTTTCTTCCCCTTCTCCATTCGACGGCCACTTATTTCCTCCGCGATCCTCGTTAATCTCCGGGCGCGTCCCTTACTTCGTTTCTCCCTCTCCTTCTAATCCTCTTTAGGCTCCTTTTCCTCGCTACCGCGACTTCCATCTCTATAACGCAGCGTGGACCCTTTTTTTTTTTTTTTTTTTGTCCCTCTCCTCCTCGGCGTGTTCTTATTATCATTTTTATTGGCGAGCGGCTACCTCGCTTGACTCTCTTGTTAACAGCTCGCGTGTGTGCGCGCATCCTCGTCGCTTCTCCCTTCTGGCTGTCTTTTTTTTTTTTTTTTTTTTTTCACCCTTTGTCCTGATGCCTTACATGGATACACGTTATGGTCATCGTGGGCCTTTCTCCCCTGCGCGAAGAAATAATTTTCGTCCCGGTCCGGGCGAAAGAAATTTAAACGCTGCCGCTGCTGAAAACTTGTAATTTTAAATAAACGCATATATCTACATTCTGCACTCCGTTGGCAGGATGCAACCTTGACGAGAGTTAGACGAGTTGGAAAAAATTGACGAAGAGTAAAAAAAAAAGAACTCGCGGTTATAAATAAGCAACAGGTTTCGGGAGGGGGGGAGGGGGAATGTAAAATAATTCCTCTGAAGCGAGTAGATGCAGGCCGATAGCGGTGAGCACGCGAGAGCGCGGAAATTGTTGTATATATATACATTTGAGTGAAAAAAAAAAAAAAAAAAAAAAAAAAAAAAAAAAAAAAAAATGTATGAAATGAAAACCATCAGCACACATGTATAATGGAATTATCGCGTTGCGCAACGCGACGACGATGAAGAACGAGCTGCAGGGAATTAGCGATCTTCGCCGTATATACACACGAGGAAAGATAATTTTAGACCCGCGACGAGATAAAATTAAAGTTCAATTCAACGACAATTGAAAATAACGATCCCGTCCAATCGTGCATATAATGCGCCAAGACAGTGATTCAATTGAAGTGGCCCATCGTCATCCGTTAAAAGCCGCGTATAGAGCAATTAATGCGTCGCGGCGAAATTTCACGGTGAACCGAAAATACATGCTACCCGCGCCTCTATACAGTATAATATCGTGTAAAAAAAACGCGGGGAGCGAAAATAACGCGCGCAAGCGACCTTCGCCAAAATTTCGGGGTGCACAATATATGGGGCACGGGGGGTGGGAGTGGGGAAACGTTTCATCAGGCTGCAAAAAGAAAAAAAGAAAAAAAAAAACAACCTTTGCACTGCAAGTATGATTAAAAGCCGATGAAAGCAGTATGTATATATATATATTCGTTGTTCGCGCGCGAAAAGTCCAACGGCACGCTGGTGCGGTTAATGTTACAACGCAACGAATGAAGGATGAAGTAGGTGGATTGATAATTTATATTCCTTTCGTGTCCATATGCGTGGCAAAGCCGTGGTGGTGAGCAGTTAAGCGTACACATACACACACGTGCGCGAGATAAGTGCACATCGGAGGAGAGGGGGGGGAGGAGGGTCCGGGACGGTGTGGGTGCAGAGATGCGAGAGAAGAAGGAAAAGAAAGAGACGGGAGGGGGCAGCCGAGGCCGTGCAGCAGCCGCTGGATTTAATTCGGCCGATTGAGGCCAAAGGCTACGAGCGGACACGAGCGAGCGCTGGACTTCTCGGGCGCTGTTCTGACGATGCTATACACTATGGAATTGAATCGAATCGCGCGAGTCTCTTTTTGCGGGGGAGGGAGGGAAAAAAGAAGAAGATCACCGCCTGGCCCAAGCAGGTTTCCCAAATTTCGACGATTGAGCCGTTGTTCGTGGCTCAAAATACATACACATACGTATATATATATTCTTCCAAATTAGGGAACTCCCGTACTGCAACTCTTCCCTCGACAGTTTGAGAGCGTCTTATTCCATTCGTCGAATTAATTTTCATCGGCTCGCCGCAGTTTTTCTCTCCGCGTGCATACCTACCTACACACTATACAGTCATCTATTCAATGATCCAAAAGTAACATCATCTTCCGAGGATCACGTAATAAATGAAATTTCCTCGCGTAGAAACAATTTTTGCAATACGGTACACGAGTTTGAGGCTATATACTGAACCCACATATGTATACATGTAAAGGGTTGAAAAAGTTTGATCCCCATCGCGGCGTGGCCCCATACATACATACATAACAAATTTACAGCGTGTTTTTACTTTAAATTCATAAATTCAATCTCGAGAATGCATACGTACGTAGTACGTATATATTATATATACAAGGAGCCCCCCGATGATAATGGCACTCTCGGGCAGCAACTTCCTCGTTCGCTTTTACATATATATATATATGTATATAATATACAAAACGTGTATAGGTACAACCCGAGCGTGTCATGCTATATGTACATATATACCGACGCGCGAATACATACATTTTGTAATATATCTCCTGGAAGTTGGATGCGGATTACCCGATGCTCTTTACTTCTGTATTTTTAATCGCTCGCGCGCGCCTTGGTTTAATTCCTCCTCCTCACCCTCGTTGTTGCTGTATAATTTTTTTTTTTTTTTCCCCCTCTCTCTCTTCGCGTACGTGCAAAAATACTTTTATACATTATATACATAGCCGTGCGGTACTTTGCGCGCGTGCATCGATCAAAACTCATGCCGTGTGCTTATAAATACAGACGGATAGATCGCACACGGCGGACAGAACGGAGCAGTAGCGCGAGGGAGAGAGAGAGAGAGAGTCGTGCACCGGCGATATGATCTCCCTCTCTCTCGCAATCGTTGCCCCCCCCCCTCCACCTACCCTCTGTCCTCTCTTTATTCGAATGTACGCGTGCAAGTGCACATACAACGCGAACGAGTGGTATACAAAACACACAGCTAGCCTCGCGTGCATGCATCAGTGCCGTACAACGAGATTACAGTACTGAGAGGGGAGGGGGACACACTATATGTGTACATGCGGTAGTTTTCCCCCAATTACCGTAATTCCCATTGTCATACGGACGAGTTTTGAGCCGCGCCTCTTCCATGATACACACACACACACACCTCGTAAAAATAATAACACCGTGAGAGAGCCTCTTTCTTTCTCTTCTTTTCTTTTTTTTTTCGATTGATTAAAAAAAAAAAAAAAAAAAAAAAAAAGAAGAAAAAATAAGTGCACGCAACTTACTTACACAACAATATAAATGTGTGCGCCATTCACCGATGCGCCTGATTTCTCGCCATCCATCCCTTGTGTGTGTATACATATATCACATAAGTACACTCGGGTTCTCGCGTGTATGCGCATTATATATACAATGGGTGTGTAAGCGCACGATACATCCCAACACCTGTCCGAGGAGCCAGGACTTGATTTCCCCACGGTCTTCAGTTTAATTAGTTGGCGAATGAGGTAGTGTATATATATATGTGTGTGCCCCGATGCGTATATATTTATGTATATACATATATAACAGGTGAATGCCTATTACACCAAATGCATTTATTATCATATACATGGGCGCGTCATTTATGCACAACATACACGCCAGGTGTCAAAGAGCAATTCCTAATCTAAAGTAAAATTTTCTTACCTTTAATACCCATAGGTATGTTGAATGGAACGAAAAATGGGGGAAGTTTTTGGTATTTGTACGAAGGTTGGCCAACTTGCGATACACATACGTATATGTTAAATATTCGCCGTCTGTCGATTTTTCCGTCGTAAGTCGAATAATCCATATAATATACAATGTGTATTTTACACTGCAGCATATAGTGTGTATATTTATGAGAAACGGAGGGACGGGGCATGACGTGCAAGTATACTTAATACCTATAAACTATACACGTACGCTTTTGAAGTTTTGAAGTTGACCGGTTGAGCTCAAACTATCGGCTAACTGCCTAATCGTGTATACACACACACACACACGTGGTAAAAGAGCAGGGGAGGAGGAGGAGGAGGGTAAAAGCTGTGCGCTGTAATGTTACCCTGGAAATATACATATATGTATATAGTTACGTGCGCGGCAGGGAAGAGAGAGTTTAGGCTAATGGACGCGACATTGCACTCGGGTGTGCGTGAGTACAAATGAGTTTCAGCAAACCTTCACGAACATCGGAGCAAGCAACGCTTAGGCCGTGTAATTGGTTGATAAACCGTCAAAAACTATAGAGTTGTGTGTGGTACCTGTTTCGCTGGAAAATTTTGACTCTAAAATATGAAAAGTTTTGCTTGCTCTTTATACGTACCACAATAGTAAGGGGGATATTATTGCTTTGTGCGACTCTTTTCGAGCGAATCGCGCTTCACGCTTACCTTCTGACGTACACGGGATACAGAGAATAAGTGCGTATATATTTACGTACAACACACACGCGCGTATATATACATACGCAGTGGGGTCGCTCGATTGGACTAAAATTAACCGAGTCGCTCGTCACACACACACACACACACACACACACACACACACACACACACACACACACACACATATATATATATATATATATATATATATATATATATATATATATATAGGAATGTATGTACCGGCTTCACGTGCCCTGCAATACTGTGCAATACTGTGTACACCGTGTAAATACGTTGTACCGATCGAAGTTGAAGCTCCTAACTTTGTATTTTTTCTTTCGTTTTTATTGTTCGTACGCGTATATGGGTAACGATCGCGTGCCGATTAATTTTCTCATTTGGCGCTTGAAAGAAAAAAAAAAAAAAAAAAAAAAAAAACACCTGTTCCGTCCTCTATCTCTTCGTACAATCACACAGAGCGACCGTTTTGCATTGCATCGCGGAGTATAGTTTGAAAGAGAAAAAAAAAAAAACCCCCACACAAGGTATAGGAGGAGTCGACGTTGCGAAACGTTGTAGCTCTATATATATATCGCCGGTAGCGCGTTTCACGCCCTTTTTTCGCTTCTCCTTCGCGACACCGGAATGGTGCGGTATCCCCCTTGATTTTTTTTTTTTTTTTTTTTTTTTTTTTTCTTCAAGAGAGAGGTAGAGTGGGCCCAAGTTTCATCTCGATTGATTAATGGACGCCTCCGGAATTAAATGCACCTCTCTGCGGGAATGCGAAAATCAACGACGCCCAGTCGAGAGGAGATAGATATTATACACCCCAACGAAAAGATGGACCCAAGTTGAAGGACGCAACTATACATATATGTATACACACACGAAAGCCTTTCGAAATCAATTTTTGAAATCGGAGCGAAAATAATGGCAGGCCTCCGACTGCTAGTCTCTCCTCTAATGCATTATACGGCTCCACACATTATACACCGGCACAGAGAGAGATCTGAGATGCAGAGTCTGTATACTTATACATGTATATATATATATATTAATAAATATGTATATATCAGTCTCTCTCTCTCTCTTTCTCTCCGTATCCCGCCCCACTTGCACGTCCAGTCTCTCTGCGCCTTTCTTTGCTTCTCCTTTTTCCATCTCTCTCTCGCTGCTGGTTTTATATGTATACGTGTGCATGTACGTGTGTCGTAAAACTGGCAATTTTATATTCCCAAACAGATCAGACATGCCTGATAAGTGTTCGCGAGACCGAGAGAGAGAGAGAGAGAGAGAGAAAAAAAAGGCTAGGAGAGCAGCGTGACTTTTTACTCCTTTTTTCCCCCTCCCCCCTTAGCTTCCTACTTCTAGACTCGGTGCATGCGTGCAGGCCGGCCAACCCGCTCCGTCTCCCAAGCTCATTCTCATGCGCGAGGAGATAGGACAAGGCTATACGTGTAAATATATATATAGGAGAGGAGCTGCACCTCGTATACACGCACAATAGTAGTTGAAATGCAGCTCGCGCACCGCGTATGTATATATATATATATACATATATATCTTTCTTTTTTTGTATCTTCATGTACATCACTTTTTTCTTTCTTTTTTTTTTTCCTCGCTCTTTTTCTCTGCCATGCCTCGTAATTTTCGGCGAGAATTTTTAATCCCCGTCCTGCGTGCAGTACAATGTACGTTTCAGCCTCGAGGTCGCGTGGAAACTTGAGCAAAAGTACACCTATAAACATGCACACACACACACACACACACACACACACATATATATATATATACAGGACCCTTGATTTGCAATTGTCATATAATATATACTATGTACAAGTCGCGAGTGCACCGGCCCGAGGATTAAACGCTCCTGTTGCGCAAGTCAACGTCGCGCACGTCACCTCGGGTCGTCCTTCTGTATATACGAGCCCTCTTTTTTTTTTTTTTTTTTTTTCACGACCATATATCCTTTTGCTATGCGCTTGGAGACCTGTAAACCGATTATTTGGCGTTTGCTCAGAACTGTCAAAAAAAAAAGGGTCGATAGCTTGTAGTTGTAAGCGATTATTCGTAAAATAATGTTTTCAAGATTTTTCCCAAAAGTGCTCTCTCCCGGTTATGGTATCCTGTACATTTTTTTTTTTTAAGCCCATTTTGCCATACACATCGAGAGAGAGAGAGAGAGCTCGGTTAGAAAACCAGCCAGTCGTATGTATGTATATACCTGGGGTAATCGGTGCTCATAGATGGAAACAGGACCACGAAGAGCTGCTCCTTCCCTCGCTCCGGAGCAGCCGCTCTATATGTATATGTGTATATATTTATGCCCGAGGAGAAAGAGGTATATATACATACACGGGGAGGCGATCGTGTGTACGCCTTTCTCGATCACGTCTTTTCGCCTCATTTCTAGCTAACGGTTCCCACCTCCACCTCCTCCTCTCGAGCAGCTCTCGCTTTAATGACTTGGACGCTCCGAAAGGAGGAAAGCGTAGAGGAGGAGGGGGGGGGGAGAAAGAGTATAAAGCGAGAGAGAGCACGACACAACCATGACAAATATAGCGAGAGAGGCGTAAACCTGGTGTGTGTGTGTGTGTGTGTGTGTAGGTGTACGTTCGCTGGTTAAGATTCTCGTCACGTTCCTCTCGAGCTTTGGCTTATCCGCGACCACGTGTTCTCTCTTCTATCGCCTCGCTATGGTTTTTCTCTCTGTCTTTACTCGTACGTCCCCTTCTTTTTTAATTGTCTCTCTTTTTTTGGTCATCTGTTCTTGGATCTTTTTATATATATATACATGTGCACACCTGTTGTCTTTTTTTTTTTTTTTTTTTTTTCGTCCTCCAAGGATAACTCGCGCGCGCGCGTGTGTGCAGTTCTCTAATTGCAAGAGCTGTTCAACAACGGGTTGCCGCGCTCCTTCGCTAGAAATTGCCACTTGACTGCGCGAGAGGAATCAATTTTTTCATTCTCATCGCAGG
This sequence comes from Copidosoma floridanum, assembly GCF_036245765.1. Lineage (NCBI taxonomy): Eukaryota > Metazoa > Arthropoda > Insecta > Hymenoptera > Encyrtidae > Copidosoma > Copidosoma floridanum. The sequence goes on along the minus strand of NW_028321902.1, from coordinate 6,459,516 downwards.
CCTCGCGTTTATATTATATACCATTTTAGAAGCGATTAGGCGGTGGATGATGGAAAAATGTCACAAAATATAAAACGTCGTCGCTCGCGCCTAATTTAATTTTCAACCCGTTAAACACAAGTTTTACATAAGCGCGTTTGCGTGCAGTGTGATTCATCGTGGATGGCTTTTGTAATTATCGTAATGACGCGCTCATTAATACCGTTTTTTTTTTTTTTTTTTTTTTTTTTTCCAGAATATGTAGACGCGTGTACGGCGAGGAGGAGGAGGAGGAAGAAAAAAAAAAGCGCCAATTGCCCTCGAGAATAACCTCGTAGAGTTTAAGGCTGCTCACACGTGATGTTAAACACACGCGACTTTTTTTTTCCTTTTTTGTTACGTGTGCCCTCTCGCGCGCACTTGTTCCGACCGATAATAAAAAATACAACAGAGTACATATTGTACTCAAAACTTTGTCGATGGAAAAAAAAAAGAAAAAAAAAACAACAACAGGGGCAACGCTTATTGTCGGTCATAAAAAAGCACGACACGTATTAAACACCAGCACGCGGAGTATACGTATATAATACACCGAGGGAGATTATCACCGCGGCTCGAATCTCGGGGCAGTTTCCTTCGTGCTCCTAAGAGCCGATTTTATTTTTAGGAGCAAAAGATCAAAAGATTTCGGGAAGGAAAAAAGAAAAAAATGTCCCGCCAATCAAATCTGCTGTGCCCCGTGTGATTGTCGAGTCGAAGGGAGGGGTGGGGGAGAAAAAAAGGTAGATTCGCAAAACCCGGAGGAAAAAGGCACCGCGAAATTACGACGAATGGCCGGGAAAAAAATAGTCCCTCGCACCGCGGGGACGTATGATTACCGGTGAGCCCGCCTCAAAGACAGCCCCGAGCTTAGAATCGCATGATGCACCGCAATTCATCACAGCCCTCCCCTTTCGTTCGTTACTCGCTCTCCTCTCCCCGCTTCGCCAGACTTTTAATATATATCATATACGAGAAAAATGGTAATTTGCCTTGTGCGTGCTGTATATACGTGTACATCGTAGTCTTAGCCGTCGAGTAATTAAATAGTTCAGAATGGGGGAGACCTCGGATTTATGCAGTGGCGCGCGAATCGCTAATTGTAATATTAGCTGAGAGAGGCTCGCACGTAACGTCCCAGCCGTCAAACGGTAGCGGCTCAAGGAAGCGAAAAATATTGATGACACTACACGTACACGTAAATGCGTGAGCGCTTGACGGTGCTCCAAAGAGCGTACAATATATTATACACACGCACACAGACGGAGAGAGATATTTACGGCCAAGTGGAAAAAAATGTTTTCAAGGTCGCGAGAGCCATTATATCGCCGCCTCTGTGTGTGTATGTGTCGAGCTAATGCGCGTAGCAGCTGCTACTTACTTTTGCGTGTCGCGCACCGCGTGGGAGTTTTCAAAGTGATTTTCCCGGCGTTGATGCTCTATTTGCTCGGACGGGCTTTCCCGAGGGGTTGCCTCGTTGGAGGATGAAGGGAGGGAGAAACGAAAAGTAACGGAAGAGTCATCGGTGTATATGGTTGCTGCTTCGTGCGACCCTCGACACGGTCGTGGGTGTATATGTAACCGCGCGAAGAGCGGCCGAAATAATACATGAGCCCATATACATTATTTGTCTGTAATCTAGGTTTGCATGTACACTCACCTCTGCCGGGCTTGGGAAAAGATCGGCGCTGGATTTTTTGTTCGATTCACTCGCTCTTTGTACCCATCGCATACATATTATCTGGCGGCTCGGATCGGAGCGCGTTTTATGTAATGATTTTCCGCGCGAAAATGGATGAAGGATCATCGTTAGCCTTAAAACGTAATTGCGCGCAATGGGGACTATCTACTTCTGAGTGGTGCGTGAGGGAGGGGGGGGGTGATCATTACTCGAATTAACGTAGTGTGAATTTAATTCATCGGAGAGCCAGGGGGGATTCGTATCAGGCACGTTGATGTCCTTGCCTTATTAATTCGAGTTTTACAGGCCCCGGAGCACTGGAAAAATTGTCCTTACAATGTAGGTTTGTAAAAAGTGTAGGCTTTGTCCATACCCTAGTTTTGTGTAGGTATAGCTGTGGCTGAAAAATGTTGATTCGTATTTTCGAAGAACAAGACCCTTACCTCGGCTCGTGCACATACATATATTCAAAGTGTAGGGGCGAGGTAGACCAAATTAACCCAGAAATTTATCAAGCTACACTTCAGCCATTTGTGTTAATTGGACTGTAAAAAACGTAACCGTTTATGCTGAACAACTTCATTTTTTTGCAAAAATTAAAAGTTGGGACATTTGTTGGAAATCCTCAAAACTTTTTTTTTGTTTTTCAAAGTAACCATTTTTCGCGTAAAACACCACGCGTTTACGTGTACAACGTCAAACAAGACTGCGAGACGTGGTACGTGGTGTGTGTATACACATGTATATCTAGGCATAACTGTGAAATAGCGATTTTTATTCGTTTCAAGGCTCCGCGCGCACAGCGCCAAGTTCCCATTGCGCTTACGTAAGAATGATTTATGTTCCGCGTAGTTTCGTTCGCCTAAAATTTATTTATCATTTTAATCGTCTCGCCAGCTCTTTTTTTTTTTTTTTTGTTACTTTTTATTATCTCTCCACAAGGGCGAAATCGCGAATAGTTTTTTTTTTTCCCGACTCTTTGCCTGAATATAATACGACTGTTAGTGTAGTTTCTCAAGAGGACGGTGAGGATTGGGAAAGGCGCACCGAACGGTACCTGTACGCACGGTAGCCTACAATGACACGCGCATGCGTATACCTGTATACACATGGGTCCAAGTAGTAAAAGTCAAGCACAAGCAAGACACGCGTTCCAAAAGCATACATTACACTAGTAGTATAGTGCCGTCTTACCATATTTTTTTTTCTTTTACTTTTTCTTCGTGGCAAAACGTATAACGACCAAATTTACTTAGCTTTTCGATGGAAATATATATATACACTCGTAGTACTTGTCACGAAAGAGAAAGAGCGAAATACATTGGTCGTGGAACGTGTTAAAATCACTCAATTTGCGATTGAATCTGCAAACCTGAAATAATTGCCTCGCGATGAACGCGAGATAAGCCGCTGCTGCCGTTGGCGTGCACTGCCGCGGCTTCGTGCTGTATATACAAGTTAGCTCTTCGTTTTCGCTCTTTTGCCCAACCGAGTACTCCTCCTCGCGTTGCGATCTTTCTTTTTTTTTTTTTTGTTTCCTCAAAAACACCTGCAATGTGTAACTACATACTCGCCTTCCGGTATTTTATACGTAACCAAGGATTTTTCGCATCCATCAAATTTTCCGCTGAAATTAAATTTTGAAACTCCACGCACGAACCAACAAAAGGAGCTTTCCGACAAAGTCCCCGTAAACCCAAGCTATCGAATAAAAAAAAAAAACTAAATCCTCAAAGCTTCCAATCGGCCAAAAACAATTGCACACACGACCACGTATTATATATACATACACACCCATACACGCAAAGCCAAAAAACAACCTGGAGGGAGGGGGGGCTTACACAGGCAAAGCTCTCAGCGAGTCCCTTTAAAAGACGTCCCTCCCTTTGGGCGCTCAGCAAACCCTTTCACGAATATCGCACTTCTCCTCCTTACACACGTGTGCATATTATATACATAGGCAGAGTAGAAACGTAGGTGGAAGAAGAAAGGGAGATAACACCACCACCACCACCACCACGCACATATCTATGTGTAGAGAGCGGCCGGGGGGCTTCTCTGTTGGTGCGCTCTTTCAGGATCGGGTAGCCTTGCGACCTTGAATATGATCCCCTCAACGCGGAGCGAGCATGCACGAACCAACCAACGAGACAAGGAAGGAAACGTATATATATATATATATATGCGTGTGTGTGGGAGGAAGATACCCACACACACACGAGAGGCGCATGCGCGAGCATCGGGGAGAGAGTCGATCACATATATATACGCTCTGCTCCCTTATACACGTATATATACATGTATGTATATATTCTCTGTCCCCGGGCTCGACTCCCCCCCTCAGCTGCAGCATGCACCGCTCTCTTATCTCTCCTTCCCTACAAAGTGCAGTTCAAACATGCCCCTCTCGCAAAACTTCACCTTTTTCCTTTTTTTTCTCTCTCTCTAGCTCTCTCATGTGTACATAGTGTTGCAGATATTCTACCTTTTATGTTTTTTGTCCCTCCATCGCCTCTTTTGCTTTTCTTTTCAATTAACATTATGTTGCATGCGAATACACATGCGCGCGCGCGCAGAACAGCTCGGCTTATCAGCTCCTCTTTGTCCCGGTGATCGACCAGCTGTGAGTATAATACATATATATGTATACATACACGAGTTATAATATCACGGGGGGCACGCAATTGTCTGCGCGTTTCCTTCGATCACGAGGTATATTGTTGTAGGTATACACCTAGGGGGGGAGGGGGAGATGCAAGGAAACTCTTATATATATGTATCACATATCGTGTCAGGCGGGCCGACACACTCAGCGACGATGAGTCGAGCCGGCTAGACGCCAGAGAGGCGAGCTGTACACACTATGGGTAGCTACATGGTATACACGGTTGCTGGGCGAGAGGTTTTTCCGTCTCTCCCCCGGCACTTGTCCCATTTCCGCATATCGACTTTTTGACTCCGGCGCCGGCGTCACACACCCCCCCCCCACCTTCCTTCCGTCGAGTTTTCCCTCCGTATCCCCGTGATCGTTTGCTCCTCTTCTCTCTCTCTCCATCCCTCGACGCGTATACACATGTACGACGCGCGTGCGAGTGCGTTTCACTTTCCCTCCCGTGGCGCTCGCCCTTCGTCACTTTCGATTTTAGCGTTGGCCCTTTTTGCGCCATACTTATACGAACCAACCCCCTCCTCTTTCGGGTGCACCGCGCGTTTCCCGATCGATGTGGAATCATTAACTGGCGGTCGCGATAATTGTGACGGATCAGGTCTCTTTCTCTCTCAGTGATTGAAATCAATCAGGGCGCTATCGGCGTGACGGGCGCGCAAAAATTAAATTAATCGCGAGAACGAAAAACCCATCCGAGCGTGTATATATATGTATGTAGGTATACATCATATATATACTGTATAATATATGCACACATACACGGGGGGGGGGGGCTGCCTTATCTCGGAAGTGCAATCGACTTGTTCGTGCGCGCGTATATAAAGAAAGGCAGAGGCTGCTCGTGTGTGTGTGTATGTATGTGTAATTGGTTTGCGGAGGGTGGAGGGGTACAAGAAGAAAGAGAGAGCGAGATCATTACCCGATAAGATAATACATACGTACGAGCGGGAGCTTGGGGGGGGGGAGTATATTTATATGTACACACCTTTTCCGTTCTCCTTTTTTTTTTTTTTTATATTTCAGCACTCACGGACTTGGGTGGAAAAGCGCGACTCTGCTACATCAATTCCTGGTTTTTTTTAGTCTCGCTTCCATTGTAGCCACAAGGAAAACGCTCATCTCGGTGATCCCGATGATCAACTCGGCTCCTCCCCCCCCCCCCGACTTATGCTGTACCCATTGCTTGGTTGTTCCGATATACACGTAACACCTGTCCTCGTCGCCGTTGTGTCCGTATAAAAAATTCAAGGCCCTGCGTCGGTTTTCTCGCGATCCGGAATTCATGATTGATACGCATACACTAAGGCTTTACCTGTCTCCCTCTCTCCTTTTTTTTTTTCATTGACAGCTGAAATCGGCAATCGGGACAATGTATAGGGGGAGAAGGAAAAAGGGAGACGCAAGGGACGTGATCCCGAAAAATACCAAGATATAATTAAGCAAAATGGGGATGTGTACGTATGTACACGTATACGCGGGAGAGACAGATTGAGATGGATGGCGGATGATCCGCTCGCGATACGCTAATCGAGTTATCGATTAAGCTCGGGGTGAGGGAAGGGGGGGGGAGGCTGATGATGAGCTGTTTCTTTCCCGAGGATATGAGGAGGAGGTGCTCACATGGGGAAGAGAGAAAAAGAGCACACGCCTCTGCTTCTGTGTGTGGGATTTTCTCTGAACGCGCTGACATTGCCCTGACACTTGGCTCAAGGTGATATATATCTCTCTCTCTCTCTCGGCGGCTAATTCATTCGTGTAATGTTTTACATGTACCGAAAATTGTTTTTTTTTTTTTAATTTTCATTCAATAAGCTTTGGAGATGTGGCCAATGTGCAGATAGACCATTTAACTTTGTATATACAGCGCGCCGTGGAAAAAGACATTAATTCGCGGGTAAAACATACAAAAAGAGAGCAATAGGAGCGTGTAGGGGGGGGGGGACAAAGACATTACACGGTGCTTGTTGCATCGTTTGTCAGGATGATTGAATAGGCGAGTGACGTTTGGCTTTTTTTCTCTCCTCCCCTCCCGCTTCTTCTTTCGGTAGTACAGCAGTGGCGGCTAATTGCAATGATCCCGCGATTCTGCGGGGTCAGGAACGTGAGTGTGGTTATTTATCCGCGTGTATATATATATATATATATAGGAGGAAGGGTATATACGAGGGATCAATTGACAGCTGCTCCGGTTGACGTAACGAGTGTACGATCAACGACTGTGGGTGATGGATAACTCCGTGGTCGGTTGGGTGGGGATGATCCAAAGGGAAGACCAAACTTTTGTGGATAATGCAGAGGAAAAACATACATCAAAGTAAACGTCGGTGGAAAAGTACCGGGCTCCCGTCAAACAAACACTGCAGCGCGTGTGTGTACGCGCATCTAGTCCAGAAACGAGTTGTAGAGAGAGAGAGAGAGAGAGTTGCACGCAGTGACGGACGAGCCGAGGCAATAATAATATCAGCCCTGGCGATCTCCGATCAGTTTTATCAGCTGCCCTCTCACGCTTTTTTCGTCTCTTTCGACGCAACTGTACACAAGCCGCACGAGCGTGTATTACACACGTCTCTCTTTCTCTCTGGTTTTTTTTTTTTTTTTAACTCCCTTTTATTACGTCCCCGTAACCCTTTTTTTTCTCTTTCTTCTTCGTTACTGTACGGGCTCAGCATCTTTTTTTCTGTCTCTCGCCTTATCCGATTTTTCTCTTTTTCTACCTGTTGACAAAAAAAAAAAAACTCCCCCCCCTCAAGGAAGGCAGAAGCCAATCAAACAAATATACATACACCTCGTAGGGGAAAATGACAAAGCGCCTTCGTCTCTTATATACTTTGGACCGATGCACACTCGAAATCACCCCGCGTCTCCTTCTTTTCTTCGGTTTGTTATACAAACAGATCGCTCATCTATACACTTTTTTCCTCGGATAGTAAATTCAGCAAGAGTATTTATTAACACAACGAAAAAATGCAATTTCGATACAAGGGAGATACGCGAACCGCGAGCAATACAAAACACGAACATAGCGCGCGTGATCCTTCGTAACGAGCAAAAGAGAAAAAGAGTCATCACGAGAAACAACGTCGGCTCACTGCACACACACACACACATTATAACGCAACGAGAGAGAGAGAGAGAGAGGCGCACTATGGTCGTTATGCGATTCGTCAATTGTGCGTGTATACGTATATATGCACCCGGCGCGCATACAAATCATCCCTCTCCGTACGTACACATATTATTCATATGGTGCACGAATAACATTAAGTTTCGCACGTACCGCGAGCAGGTGAACATTTACACAGAGAGCGAGAGAGAAAAAAAGAGTGGCAAGGAATATAATCAGCGTATAATGTCCGAGCCGTTATAAATTATATGTATACACGCATAATACACCAGCAGGCGTCTTTAATTGTTCTCTTGTTGCGGAACGCTGGCTCTCTCGACTTATTTAGCCGTGCTTTTGTTCCAGCTACGTATATATATACATATCTCGTATAGAAGAAGCGACGTTTTCATTCCCTTATCCCTCATCGCGTGCCACATGTATGTATATACCATTGCTGTCATATATATATATATATATGTGTGTACACGTATACAGCACCTTATAACGTTTGATAACTTTGGATAATTATAGCCGTGGCAGCCGCGAGGAAGCCGATGCTTATATAGATCTCGTAGATATGTATTCCCGATGCCGAGCCCCTTTACTCCTATATACATGTATATACGCTTTATATACTTTCCCTCGGCAACGAGGCTCGAGCCGCTGCTGATGCCCCGGTGTATATACAAAATATACCTGTGTATGGCTCGGTCGTCGCGTTAAATGGATTACGAAGCCCATTCATCGAAGCCTATTGATTGGGCGCTCCTGTCTAAAATTATACGTCCCGGAAATCGAGAGAGAAAAAAAAAAAAAAAAAAGAAAAAACGACTCTGGTGCCATTATCGTCATCAAAGTGTACTGACGCGCGCTATCGATCGGTTATTTTTTCCCCGCGGAATCGGGTGGTTATACGGTCATTCCGATCGGCTTTTCAACAATAACCATGGATTTTTCATCCCTATTTAGCGATCGAATTATAAATAGGGTGATCCCCGTTGATGCTGCGCGTGCAGTACGTACATATATATTTACATGATACGTGCAGCGGTAGCTATAGGGAGGTACGGTATAGGTTCGAGAAAGTTTATATAATATATATTATATAGAGTAAAGGGCGGGAGGAGGGGTATCGGTATTATAGAGGTACAACCTGTCTTTACATTCATATATACACGTTTAGCGCGCTGTGCGTGTACGTAATACACATACACGGGTACATGTCGAGGATCACAGCTCGGCGAATATTATAATATCGTCGGACGCATATATATATACAATAAAAAGCTTGCATGCACGCACATATAGCACGCGATTCCTCCATCCATATATATCATAATATAATGTATTATATGCCTTATATGGATACGTGTGTAAATGTGCGTTTTACGTGTACACCTATGTCTCGTCTGTATCTACTTGTCAGTCGGTGCACGGCTGTTATTTTACAGACGTGTCACCTGCGTTTCTGTATCTACTTATGTGCGCTTTTACTTTGCACGTTATACGCATCGACTCCCCTTTATCCCTTTTTTTTTTTTTTTCCCTTACCTCCGGGCAGTGATGCAACGCTTCGGTTGTTACACGCCTTTTTCGACCATTATACATTTGTACACCTCCGTACTCGTACGTATACCTACTTTTTTTTTTTTTTTTTATTTATTTATTTTTTTTTTTTTACATACCATCCGATTATGATGACAATGATTAATCGTGTGTTTGTTGTACACGTATGCACCAAAGATTTAAAACAATAATAATAATAATAATAATGATGAATCACAATTATAGCGTATCGGTACTCTTCTTTTTTCTTCTTTTTCCAAACCACACCGCTCGCTGCACGCGATGTTGCGTCTATAGGTCTTTGTATCGTGGCGGTTTTGTTCGCCGGAGTTTTTTTTTTTTTTTTTTTTTTTTTTCTTCATCAATAAATAATCATGTAAGCTTTTCATACCAAACTCACCCCCTACGGGTATGAACAGTCGCGCTCTGGTAATTTAACACCCACCCAATAGTGTTTTGTATGAAAAGAGAGAGAGAAAAAAAAAAGAATTTGGCCGACAGTGTGTGTGTGTATATATATATACATATACATATATATAAAACCTACACGTATTTTTGGCACTTGTACGTACACATGATGTGTATATGCACGTGCACCGTTGGTAACCATACATATATACACAGATACACAGATATCGCAAAACCCAGTTCGCATGGCAACTGGAAATATTCGCTATCGATCCGCGGGCCGAGAATCGAGCAAAATTCCACCGATGGCGTATATACGTATGTACAACAACCAGCACACCATGTAGTTTTTAGGAAACAAAAAAAAAAAAAGCCTCCCAATGAACCCCATGAAAAAAAAAAAAAAAAAAAAAAGATGATTTAACGCGATGGAACGCCCATCGGGGCAATCGAAACAGCCAAAGCACACCGGGAAGGTGGTGCGGGTCGTGCTGTCAGAGCCTCGAAACGCGAAAATTTCGCAGAGACGGCACCATGTTCCTCTGCAGCCATCGGGTCTCGCCGTGACCGCGCGTACAGCTACGCTCCTGGGGAGGTAGGGAGGGAGGGAGGGAGGGAGGGAACAAGCTCTCGTGACCGGCTAGGCTCTCGCGCAAAGGCCACGAGGAGGCGGAGGAGGAGGAGGTGGTGGTGGTGAGCCGAGAGAGTATGGCGGAGCGGCGTCGGGGAAACGGACGCTGCACGAGCTCTCCACCATCAACTCGCGCTTGTGTGTGTACGTATTACACGAGAGAGGATAGACATCGCCGGCAACGAGAGAGAGAGAGAGAGAGAGCCAAAACCGCGAGAAGAAGAGGAGGAACGAGCGCGCGCCCGGTGTCGTGGCTATTGACCGAAACTCTCGCGACCGAGCCGAGATAGGCTATATATACAACACACACCGGCCGGTCAGCTGTGAGGGAGTCACGTGTATGTGTGTGTGGCAAAAAAAGGGGGCCGCCGGGAGCCCCTCTTCTGTCGTGGACGCGCGTGTGTTGCGCGAGCGAGTGAGCGGGGGTGGAGTGGCGGCAAGGGGGGAAGCTCCTTTTTGCCCGCGTGTGTGTGGTGGCATATATACACACACACACACATACACGTGCACGTTTAGTTATACAGCACGCGAACGTGCCAATCTACTCGGTTTTCTGCCAACCAGCCCGAGCTGCAGCTACACAGCCAGCCTTATACTGCCTTGTGCCTTTCATGTACGCGCGAGAGGCTGCCCTGCGGAGAGAAACTTTGGCCTTATGTGTGTCACGCCGCGCGTGTATCTATATACACACATGTATGGATATTACAGGCTACCGTAATGAGAGGTGGGACGCGCGTCGTATACGTATTATGATTGTCATAACTTTCGCAAATGCATGCGCGTTGCGAAAAGAAATTTAAAAAAATGTGTGTGTGTGCTCTCTCTCCCCCCGTATATGCATGGGTTGCACCTATACGCGTGAGTTTCGACAAGGTATACGACAGTATAGCTGCTGTATATAATACGCGGAGCGGTCGGGAGGGTCGATTCTCTCTCTTTCTCGTCTTCCTCGTTTTCGCGAACCCGTGCACCGCCAACCAATTTTTCGCGGATCGCGCCCCCAAGCGCGTACACACGCTATGCATCGATGTTCACTGTATGTACTCGTGTTCCTTTTTTTTTTTTTTACTCTTCCAACCCCACCCACCCCCAACCCGAGGTGCGAAAGGGTCGACGTGATTTTCGGCATAAACCCAGGGAGTCCAAGAGTTACGTAAGTAAGTTCTCGCGATCTTTGTGTATAACGCCCGTTGACAGTGGACGGGGATGATAAATGAACCGGGGGACCGGCAGCTCTTTCTTCGCGCACACACCCAAAGAAAGGATGATATACATACAAGGGATGAGATTGACGGCTATCAAACCGAGTTCCCATACTAAAAGGACCAAGGGATGTTAGGGGGGGGGGTAATGGGGTACATGTAGGGAGCTGTGGAAATGAGGTGTATACGTATATGGTTGACGGCGGGACAAAGAAAAAGGTTGCCCGACGCGGAAAGCCGAGTGTATAACACACCAGAAGCTATGGAAAGCCGCGCCGCCCGAACAGCTGAGGGGGAAAAAGCGGTCGAAAGCCGGAGACCGGCGTTCTCCACTGCCACACCGCACGTATACGTGCACTACTTGCTGGCACTGCACATCCATACAATGCCGTTCTTGCACCCAACCCCCCTCCCCTGAAGGGAGAGGGGCGGCGGGCAGAACTCCCCCCCCTCCCCTTCTATCTCTCTGTGTGTATGTTTGCGGTGTAAAAAAAAGGGGCATACACGTACACGCGCACACCTACCGATGCATACTATGGCCGTGTAACGAGCGCGCACACACACGGGTGAACCAGATGCGAAGGAGAGAGAAGGGGTGGTGCAGGCCACGGAACAGCGTTGTATATATAGCGGCAGAGTAACAGCTGCACCCGAGCGAGTGTTGGTGCGTGCGCCTGTATCTTTGGCTTCGCTACTTTGTACGCTGTATGTATATGTATATACACGCGCGCTCCGACTCCGAAATAGTAGAGAGAGAGAGAGAGAGAGAGCAGCTCGTTGGAGGCGGCGCAGGAGGGGCACAACTACATTACGCTCCGTATAACGTGTATTGTGTATCTGTGTGTGCCATATAAAGAGCCCCGCACGCACACGGGCGCAAGTGGAGCCTGCTCGTTCGTGCCCCTCTCGGCGTCTCTCGCCCCCTAGTACGCCCGGTAGTAGTGTACACGCGTGCGTGTGGAGAGCAGCAGCAGCGGCGGCTCTCTCTCGGGCAGAGCAGAAGCTTGGCGTTCTGTCTTCTTTGTGTGCTCGGAGACGACGCCGCTGCCGCGAGAGGCCACACGGAACACCCCGGGGACGACGAGGAAGCCGAGGCGGAGGTTACCCCACCCCCCCCTACCTAACCCCAAAAGCTACGAGCCCCCCTCCCCTCTCCCCCGAGTACGTACACTACGCACGACCTATGTGTAAGTTCATCGGTAGGTACAACATCAAACACTGCACCTTTATTATTCTTCTCGTTTTAACACTTAATTTATACAACCTACGGTATAAATATTATCTACTCTTAGTTTTTATGTAAATGTAAATATAAATATATATATATGTTGTGTGTGTGTGTGTGTGTGTGTGTGTGTGTGTATGCACTTATTGCGCTTGGACGGACGAGAGTTTGTACCGTGTGTGCGATGTGTATGTATAAAACGCGCGTGCGCGGTCGTCCTCTCTTTTTTTTTTTTACTCTTTGGTAAATCGTCGTCGGCTAGCTAGAGCTCGCGAGAGGTTACGCGATGCGTGTGTGTGTGTGTGTGCAACCGATGTATACGTGATACGAAAAGTGTGTATAATATATATGGTACCCCACACAGAGAGGAGTCGCGACCGCCGAGCGCGGAGGGGAGTAGTTCCTCAGCTGACGGCTCGGGGGAGAGGCCGCGGTTACAATCGTCTCCTCGAGCAAAGCATCATACATATACATACACACAACAGGAGGGGACCTACTTTTTTAGGACAGACAAAGAAAGAGAGAGAAAAAGATCGCGTGAGCGACGGGAGACCGATGATGATAAATGACGGATCGGCCGATCGGCAAGGATCTCCGAGCGCCGCTGCGTTGTAAACCTGCACCGATAGAAGGTAGAGGAGAGGGGGGGGGGTTAAAGTACACACGGAGCTTTCCGCGAGTTAAAATCGGCTCGTACGTATACCGATATATTATGTACAGTGTATAAAACACACAGTCGCAAGTGGCGTAGAGGAGAAAGAGAGGAGGAACCGGCTCTCCTTTTGGAAGCTGCCATTTTCCACTGGAGTCGCGCACACACCGCTCCGGCTCTCGTATCTCTCTTTCTTTCGTTTCGTTTCTTTGTGTGCGCCTCCCCCCCCCCACCCCCCGGAGAGGTGTGCGTGTAACACACACCGAGAGAGCCGGAGAAGCTTATCGAAGCAGCGGAGGAGCCGGTCTCTCGTGAAGAAACGAGGCAACGAAAAGAAGAAAAAAAAAAAAAAGAAAAAAAAAGAAACCCGAGTCTCCTCCGTTGATGGCTTCTAGATGCTGAATCTCGGTTTGGTCCATCCTCCGTGTCACTGTTAATAAACCCCGGTAGATCGTATCGCCGTGTATTTTTCTCGGCTACCGAAGAAATCCACCCATATACAGAGACGAAGAAGAGAAAGACAGTGTGTACAAATTATACACGGACGCACAACCCGATCCTCCGTGCTCCGAAACGATCGTCATACGGATACCCGGTGTAAATCGTCTATGCCTCGAATTAAAATCGTAAACTAGGGAGGGAAAGAAAAAAAAAAAAAGGAGAAGAGTAGGAGGAAGCACCAGCGCCGGGAGTGCAGGAACAGGAGTTGGAGGAGGAGAGACCGGTCCAGCGGAGGTAACACACTCGAGGCTCCTTTCTTGCATGTGTACGCTATCGCGCGCGCACACCCTCGCCTCACCAATATACCAAAACGATATACAGACACACATCTGTATTACATTCGGGCACCATCACCGAGACTTGCGCTTTCTCTCTATCTCTAAGAGTACCCGTATACACGTCGCAACCCTATACCTATATTACGCGGAGACCCAGCACAACTGCGCGCACATCATACACACACACACACACACACACGCGCGCGCAAGGAACAAGAACGAGAGAGAGAGAGAGAGAGAGAGAGCAAAGTAAGAGGGGAACCGGGGACATACGGAGTACGAGGGGCGGCATCGGCAGCGCTAGTGGCACAGCGGGCAGGCAGCGCCAGTCGTACACTGGAAGAGGACGTCGGCAGGAGTCCGTCAGCCACACATAGGGCAAGGAACGGGAAGGAAGTTGTTGGCTGCTCTCCCCGAAACGGACGAAAAAGGACTCGCACTCGGGAGGACCACCGGAGGCAATTGTGTGTGTGTTCCAGCAGCAAAAGTGGTTTAAACCGGCTCTAGAGAGAACGAGAGCCGTACCGGCACTTCGATCCGACCCTATCGATTTTACTTGCCGGCAGCCAGGGCCGACGTACGGTCGTGTATATGTATATACATACGAGCTCGACCGCTGTCGTCAAGAGAGAAAGAAACGCTCGGCACAACTGCACTTGCTTTTGACGATATAGTAAAAAAATCGGTAAATCGGTAGCCAACCCTTGCGCGCTGGAGCTTCGATCGAAAGGAAAAAAAAAAAAAAAAAGGATCTCATTACAACGACAATTGAGAAGAAACCGGTATCATCGGAGGTTTTTTGTTCATACCTTTGGTGATAGTTTTCCGATTCGTGCTCCGAGAGTATATTATAACGTGTATACATGTATACGCGAGAGTGAGATAGGCATTTTCGACAGGCGATTAGCGGCGACCTTGAGAAAGCCAGCCGGGTGCGGTGGTGCCAGTGCTCCGTCCCTATATCCGTGCAGTGTGCGTGCGCGCTCGTGTATCCACATAAAAGCACACCAAAGCGGAGAAGAAACGAGGAAGCAAAGAGAGAGAGAAAAAAAAGGAGCCCTCTCGCGTGGAAAGAGAGAGAGAGATAGAGAGGACACTTGGAGATTTTGCGTCTACAGTCGAGAGAGCGAAGGAGGAACAAAAAGAGGAGAAGGATCGTGTGTGTGTGTGCGCGAGTCGTTAACATATACGTGTACTTGTGGGGGATAAAAGAAGAGCGAGGAGGAGGAAAAAAAAAAAAAAAGAGGAGACGAAAAGGGAGAAAAAGGAGCCAGCTACTGGTTTTGGGGTTTCCGTGTGTGTATACAGCCATCATCGGGCCACCGATATACATAATATCTCTCTCTCTCGCGCATACGGATGCACGATAATCCATGAGTGTGCCTCGTACGTGAGCGCATATTATATACGAGGAGGAGGAGGAGGAGGAGGAGGAGGCAGTGCACACACGAAAGAGAGTAGGAGGACGCGCTAGATCGAGAGCAGCTCTCGGGAGAAGAGCCGAGGAGGAGTTTAGAGAGCTCCGTTTTTCGCGGTGCGTCGAGTATTATAAATATATACGTATACGTGTATATCCCTGTGGTGTGTATCGCGCGAAAGGGAGGAGGAGGAGGAGGGCCCCCACGGTGTGTGCGTGTGAGTGTACATAATACGATCTTGGCCGGGCGCCAAACCGGTTTCGATTCGCCGAGTGCCCGCTGCAGCGGCGCAGCCTCTCCGGCAAAGGTCGCGCTCCGAGGGTGGGGGAGTACACGATACACACACACTCCACCATAGGTGCGAGGGATCATCAGGATGCGGTGAACACAACTGGGTTCGCTTGCTCTTTTTTTATTTTCATTTGCCGGGTGTCGTTGCACCTCGGTAAGGATGGACCGGGCCGAGCAGGAGCCTACGGTGACCAGCAGCGGCAGGCGCTCCGAGAGCCACAATTACACCTAAAGAGCAAAAGTGTATAAATATAAACGGTGGGGCGCAATCGATGAGCCGTAGGTGTCGTGGCCCATCAGCGGACAGCCGGCGTTATGAAGCGCGGCACAGCTGCCCAGCCAGTTAGCTACCGGCTGCAGCAGACCCTCCGCATAAGCGAAGCCGGCAAGCAGGAGCAGTACAACAGCCAGCTCCAGGACGGGGATGAGCCGAGCGTTACAACGAGTGGGGTGTCCAAGACGATGGTCAAGTCGCCGGGGATGTCGCGCTTGTTAGCCGTTGACTCGGAGAACTACATGCTGCGGCAGGCCAGCGCCGAGTCCGCGGAGCAACTGGCCGACCCGGCGTCCCGGGACGCCCGGCTCCACGGGGTGGCCATAGTACAGTTGGGGCACAACGGGCTGCGCCACCTGAGCACCGCCGACGCGATCATCAGCTCGTCCAAGCAGCTGACCGACAAGCTGCAACAACGACAACAGAGGCCCGACAACAACAGGGTGGTGGTCGAGTGCACCGGGGGCAGTAGGAGGAGCTGCGCCAGGTTAGCGTCCTTTCATCGGCTGCTCTGCTGGTGCGACGACTTTGAAGGGCCCCTCAACAACAACAACAACAACAACAACAACAACAACAACAACAATTGTAGTCCCAACGGTTGTACGGGGAAGAGCAACAACGGGTACCGTGTCGATCGGGGCGAGGACGTTGTCGACGGTAGGCGCGACGAGGGGGACAACGGTACGAGTGTTAGGAGCGGTAGTTGTAACGTTGGCAACGGTGGCGATCGCGGTATTGACAGTAGTAGTAGTAGTAGTAGCTGTGGCGGTAGTAACAATAGTGGTACGGTGTCGTTGGATGATGAGGAGGAGGTACGGTGTTGCTGTATGTGTGGTTCCGTTTGTCCCGCAGAGTGTCACGCGTGCTTCCACAACCTTTGCGCGGAGAGGGCCGAGCAGCGTCCCTGCCGATGGAGCAGCAAGGGACACGCTCTACTCGGACAGACCTACGACACTGAAAAGGTGAGTAATACCTTTTTTGTTTTTTTTTTTTGTTACATGTGTGTATACGTGCGTTGTGTAAATGACGGTTTCATATAAACTCGGGTGTGTTGAATTAGCAAAATTTGTTGCTTTTCTCGATGATCGCACGGTCTGTTCTCGTTGTTACGACGACAATTTACGCCCCAAGATACGTGCGCTCATTGTACACCGATTGCGGGCCTCGTAAAAAAGTTTATCGTCCATAAAAGCGCTTCTTGATAAAAAAAAAAAAAAAAAAAAAAACTTTTCCTACGACTGAAAGTTGTACGTAGCGACTTTCAAGCGCGCGATGCAACGAAAGCACACGGGCTTTTTTACTCTTCAATAATGGGCCATAGATCAATCAATATCGCGTGGTGCATTAATTTGTGTAACATTTAAACGCCGAGACCGGGGAAAAAAAAAAAAAAAAAAGAAAGAAATGTAAACTCGGCTTTCTAAATTATACGCACGCGTGCAACCAGCATACACGTACACACTCGGTTTCCCAAACGAAAACGCCGATAAAACACTTATATATATTTTTCCCCCTTCCGCTGTTACACTCCCCGGCGATCGTGGAGGGGAGGGAAAAAAATAAAGTTGCAGCGAGAAATATAAACCCGGCTGGACGAAGAAAAATTTTTTTACGTAATAAGCTTAAAGTACGAAAGCCGAGAAGGAGGAAGAGTCACGCATTGTATACTCGGTTCGATTTATTGTAACGCGCGGTGCATATTTCAGCGAGAAACGAAAAACTCGTAATGTATACCGAGAGGCTAGATTGGGGGGAAAGGACGCATAGCGTCACGTACGCGCGGCTTTATCCGTCCCGAGTGTGGTATTTCGGAATTCAGATTATACACATCAGGCTCCGCAATTTTTTGATAAACCGGGGAATCCCCTCGTCCATACACTGGACCGATTCGGCTAATCGAAAAGAGATTTGAGCTTCACTGTCGGTCAAAACGTAAGTACACAATCCCGATTGCGAAAAATCACTCCGACACCAGTTGTTGTTCAGCCGCTGTTTTATACATCCACGCGTTTAATCTCAACTTTGCCCCAACAATAATTATTATAACCAAGCGTGTGGCAGTAAAAAAAAAAGGTATTTTAATTTTCTCTCCAACTTGTTTAATATATAATATATACTTTAGTTTTTCCCAACGAAACTCGTGATCGACGACCGCAAAGTGTAACCAAAGGTACAATAACCAAAGGGAGGGGACGCTCGTTAATTCAATCAATCATACCCCTGCACTCTATACATGTATAATACACATTGACAATGAGCGAGTCGGCTTTTGACGGAGTGCAGGCCAACTCTCTCGTTTCACGATGATAATCGCCGCTCTCCGCGCTCGGAAGATGGTTTTCCTTCTCCCTTCCTTTGCACGCGCATACACACACACACATCCGCGGCGCGTCGAATTTTCTGGACTTTCACTTCTCGCTCCGCGTTTATATACGGTGAGAAAGAGCGCTCGGGTGTTCGTAGCGTGTAATATAATATAACAACGTATATACTGCTTTGGCTAAAATTCACTGGCGAGTCATTGAAAACCCGAGTGTGACGAGTGTACATTTTTTTCTAATGGAAGGAAAAAAAAAAAAAATCTCGCGTCTTCGAGTGTGTACGTATATATGCACAGTCTCTATGTCTCTCCGGCGTATAGACTCGCGACGGCGACGACGACGTGGAGGAGGAGGAGGGACAACTCAATATTCAAAGGCGCAGCTCTGGAATAATTTATCGGCTGACCTTTTCCTATTGATCGACGATCGAAGACTCCACAAAGCCGGCGATTCGAATTCAAGCTGCGCCCGTATACACACGCGAATTTCCTCACAATTAAAAAAAAAAAACAAAAAAAAAAAAATTAGAGAATCATCGTGGTGACGACGACGAGATGTACGTATACACACGAAGTGCGTCTCTCCGACTCGATCGCACGTTCGAAATCGAGGGGGGGGGGGAGAGATCCTCTAAAAATGACTTGACCTTCGGGCGCGCGAAAAATCAGCCGACGAGGGAGATAGAAGGGAGGACGGGAAGGCCGTCAACCCAACTTATAAATGTGACCTCTCTCTCTCTCTTCTCTTTTTTTTTTTTCTTTTTCGTCGTCGTCGTCATTTCGAGTTGACGCGGGTCAGGTGTGTGCGCGGACGGATATTCCCTTTTGGCTGCGCGCCAGGGATCGCGAAATTCGCGGAGATGACCGAGACGCAAAACGAGCTGTATACGTGCACTTTCGGGGGGCTCCCCCACCTCCTTCGCGGCTTTTCCCCCGATGCACTTTTAGATTATCATCATCCACCTTCCTTTCGCCGGCCGGGAGTATATATATATGCCGAATGACGACGACGCTCGCCGATATTGTCTTTTTTTTGTGATCGAGGTATTTTTAGGTCGGCTCGTAGCGTTTTTTCGATGCTGGAGCAAAAAAAAAAGAAGAAAAAAAAAGAAAAACTTTAATTCCAAATTCCACTTTGCTGATTCGGTTGTGAGCACTGCCGTGTATACACATATAGATCTCGGAGTTGTCGCGTATAGACGTGCAGACCGGCTGGATGAAATCCACGAAAAATGTGTGTCGTCGATGCTGCACCATCGCAGGCTTTTTATCGATGGACGGGGGAAGCGGGGGGGAGCTTATCGATGATGATAAACTATACACACTGAGGCGATTTGCGCGTTATGAAACCGAGTTATCTCTCGTGAAAAGAACGAGGGGGAGGAAAAGTGTATATACACACGCATAAATCAGGGGGAAAAAAAAGAATATAATATCTCGCTCTTCTCGAGAGAGAGAGAGGGAAAAAAGAAGCGTTTCTGCCGCAGCCTTGAGTCGAGTGCGCGCGATAACAATGCCCCCTATCAATATTCACAAAATTGACCTCTGCGAGTTATTTCTCCAACGCCATTCCTTTGGACACTCTTTCTTGCGAGCTCTTGTTTTTTTTCTTTTTTCCTCAGCTTTTCCTTTCTCCCTCTTTGGGTTGATGAGCGGTGTGTTTTCTTCTCCGAACCATCGCGATCACCGAGCGTAAGTAATTTCAGATATTTTGTCAATATTTTAAAAACCAAGGCAATGTTTCCTTTTCTCTCTCTCTCTCTCTCCGAATCGTTTGGAATTTCGTACGGTATCTTCCTTAAATTCCAAGAATAATCAAGACGATAAATAAAAGAAGACAGGAAAAAACGTCACCTTTACGGAGGCCAAAGTAATTTTTGTGATCGCGTTAATTTCTCCGAACCCCTCCCCCGGAAAAAAAAAAAGGGAGGCGACCGACTGAACCGAGAAAAGAAAAAAGCTAATACGCCGTACAATTTTCGTGCGGCATCCATATAAATCCGAGCCAAAGTTTCCTCGGACTCCCGAAACACGCGCTCCCAAAGGAAATCCTGAAGTAGTAACGCCGTGACGTAGAGCCGAGAAAACCAATAAATCTTGCGCCCTCCTCCATCCCTCGCTAGCTCGGCTCCTCGAGAGCTTAATGAAAATTCATGAAACAAGCGCCTCTTAACTCTTTCTCTCCCTAGCGCCCGCGCTGTATCGTTACACACGCGCACGTTTGTATTTGCGAGTCGTAAAACGTTAATGTGTAAAGCAAAGTTAGCTCCGAAATGACTTTAGTGGCGTCTCCTTGTTGCGCTCTTCTTCTTATATTTCTCCTCTCTTTGTTTTTTTTCTCTCTGTTTACCCCCTTTTTCTGATACTTACCACTATAAATACGTACTTATGTGTATACACCAAGGTGATTCCGTTTCCTCGGAAGTGTACACACACCACACGCGTAACGGAGACCGGCTTCTTCGTTATATACCTGTCCCTGCACGGCTCTATTATACGTGCGGCAGTCATCGTCGCCCATTCAATGGTAATTTAGTCTTCTTCTTCTTCTTTTGAGTTCCTCCACCATACGTATATATATATATATTCCGCATTAAATAATACAGTCATCAGCCGGCATCAGTACTTTTATAGCTTTTTCTCTTTACCCATCCCATATATAATGCACATCTTACAAATGAATCCGCGTATCCTTAAAGTAGCATGCGCTCAGCGTCTCCGAAAATCTAGCGGCGAAACAAAAAACAAAAAAAATACCACTACGCCCCGTCGTATATGGGTACCGGTCAATTTTTCACGCACGCCCTGCTGCGCGGCACCCCTCTGCGAGTGAGATGCCCCAACGTATATATGCGCGTGGGTGTGCGCGCGATGGCTACAACGCGTGTGTTATAGAGTATACACGGGCGCGAGGAAGGTCACGCGCGTCTCTTCGTCTTTGTCTCTTTATCGCTTCGTCGTCCTCCGACTTCTTTTTGGCTCGTATACATGACTTCTCTCTCGTCTCGTCGGGATATTTTTTTTTTTTTTCCTCCTCTCCTCCTTCTCTTCCGATTGGCTCGATTTTTTGCTCATCGCCGATTAACGAATTTTATAAAGTAGGTCCACACATATTCTACCTCGGAAATTCGTACACGCTAATTGTTCACTTTATGTGTACATGTATAACGTTAACGTGAGTGCCACTTGACGAAATCGACTTATCGGCTTCCGAAAACGACTTCTCAAAATTGAAAACTAGATTCAAGATAACCAAAGCTGTTGTGTGTATAGTTACGCGGAAAACGATGATTTCGCGCTGATTAATCGAGCGTTAGTCGGTTTTTAATTGATCGCATCGGTGCCGTCTAGTCCGATTAGTGCGACGGCGTCGTTGGAAAATTTTGTGAAAAACTTGCGCAACGTGTATATATATCTGGGCTTAATTGTTGAAAAAAAAAAAAATCGGCTCCTACCTAATCGAGTTTTAATGTCCTTATAATTGCACCTCACCTGATTTTACACGGACGAACGCCCACACGTCGTCCACAATCATCTGGCGGCTCTTTCAACTTCTTTTCCCTTTAAATGTATTATTATATCGACTCACTTTGACGTGCGAGCGAAAAATCATCATCATCATTTTGTTTCGCGTCTTTTGGCACACGAATGAAAAAAAAAAAAAAAAAAAAAAAAAAAAAAGTGAACAATTCCTACCTTCAACAAGTCTTTGGTGCAAAAGAACGGGAGGGGGGTCCGTAAAACGTTTCTGAAACTAATTCGGTCCTCAAACAAAACGGGCCGGGCAATTTTCGAAAACTGCAATTTGCAGCATGCAACGCCAAAGAGGAGAGAGGGTTTCCATAGCTCTCGAGCGATTTATAGGCCCTCCTCCCCCTCCTGCAAAGATTACTCCTCGACGTGCACAATATATTATATACATGTACGCTGGTGCGTGCGTGCATCGCGCTCTCGAGGATCAGCCGAGGAATATATATTATACACACACACATATATTATATGTACATATAATATGCATTATGCGCTGTAAAAACCTCGAGGGCGGTAGTGTATACTTACACACTTACGAAAATAGCGCTAATAGCCCGTACAGTTGCCAAAAATATGGCGTCATTAATACTGCGCCTCCACCTCTTCCTTGAAGCTGTACGTACATTATATTACATTATAAATGCATTCTTTGGTCAAACTCGTAAAATACTCACACATATTTATGTACAAAAAAGTACACAATACACATATGCATCCTTTGGCTCTCACGTGGTGTGTTTTTGATGGGCCATCGTATACGATTCGACCTGTCTCGTTAATAAGGCCATCATCTGCACGTGCCTCGAATTTATATATATATACGTGCAATTTACTCGTCGTTCTCGTATACGCTCCTCTTCCTTACACACGCGGATGTGTCAAAGTTTTACGTACTTATCGCGTCAAGTTTACACACGCGTCGTTCTTTTTTTTTTCTTTTTTTTTTTTTTTTTATCTTCGTCTCGAAATCTCCGGGATCGACAAGTGGCTTTTTTAATAATCAGCGCATCCCGTCGCCGTGGAAATATAAAATGTTTTTTTTTTTTTTTTTTTTTTTTTCAAGAGACAGATTTTACTGTACGGATGCACGGCTACTTTTCTTTCGCAACTCTACGGAGCAGGTTATATTCGTGTGATTATCGTTTTGTATATTTTACTACTCGCGTTTCGATCAAAGGGACATTAGGAACTATTAACTTTTACGGCACCTTCGGCTTTATAAATGGCCCAAGCTCGTAAATTAGAAATAGTTCACCACGCATATATATACACATATATATATGTATGTATGTATGTAACCTGGGTGCAGCATAAAAATACCGTATGTACATGTGCGCGTATTTTATATGTTTCGCTAATGAGCCACTCGCGTAAATCAATTCTTTCGGATTGCAGTAATCACCGAGTCGGTGATTAATTAAAGAAGAAGAAGAAGAAAAAAAAGGCATCTCGACTTTACCACAGCGCAGGGCGAGAGATCGCGTTATCCGCGATTTTTTTTTTTTTTCTTTACTTTCTGTTGACTTATACACAGAGAAACTCATTGATAAGTATCTTATCGCTGTCGTCCATCGCATCAATCGCGCGTTATAATCTACAAAAGAGGCTTCTTTTTCGCGCTCGCTGGCACATCCTCGGCACTTTTATCGCGCAAATAATACTCGCGATTGCGATAATGCGAGGAGGGCGCGATAAGTGCACTTATTTAGATTCACGCACAATATATTATACATATTCCTCTTTTTCTCTCCTTTCGGTCGTCGCTGCGTGTTTTATCACTGCGCGTTACGCTGCACATGTAGGATAATATACCATATACATATTTTTCTAGAAAGTTCAGTGACACTTGTAGGACCCGTATATATGTATGTATAATCTCGATTCTTACGTAAGTAACGTAATGTGCACACGCGAGATTTTTCGGTATATACCCATGCCGACCAAACGCCGTTACGTGATTTATTATTATACGTTACGCCGCGCGCAATATTGGCGTAAATGAAAAATCGAAAATCAGGTCAATGACGACTATTAAATTTTTCGCCATCGCGCACACGCGGCGATAAAGCGTTTACGTGTACGTACATGTGACTTTACGACGCGTGTCTTTAATATGGAAATCGGGTAAAGTATTTTTTTTTTTTTTCTCTCTCGATATTTCTCCGATAATATCAATCGAGCGTAATATCATATATAAGCGATAGCTGGGCAGAGAGCGAAAAGAGCCATGAAACACACAGTTCCTCTTTGCGAGAAGTAGCTGAAGGAAGAAAAAAAAAAAAAAAAAAAGAGAGGTGGGAGAAACCGGTTCTTCCTAATGAATTTATATTCGATTTGCACAATTGAAACGATTCTCGAGTGTAACACTCGTCGAAATTTCGTCATTTCAATCGCACGTCAAGTTGAATACTATACGACGGAGGCTCGTCGCCGTGTACGAGTACACTTGACTAAAAAAAGAAAAAAAAAAACGAAAAAATGGTACGAGACTAATGACAACAAAATCTGCATGGGCGCCAGAGGCTGAGAGTGTCATATACATGCGCGCGCGAAAAACGTGTTATGCAAAGCAGAACGTGTTTCTCGGAGCGGCCTGTCGGTCATTAAGTAGAACGCGAGAGTGAGAAACGCGAAAAAGAGCTCCTTTTCTATAAATTTTCGGACTCACTCGCGATTCGCATCGACAACCGATTACGCATCGGTAATAAAACAAAAAAAAAAAAAGAACAGATTTTCGATCGTCGACACATATAACGAACCGATGACAAAAGAGGCGAACGAAGAAAAGAAGAAGAAAAAAAAAAAAATCAAGAGGTATACATATACAGGGAGACTACGACGATGGTTATTAATACATATATCGGGGGGGAGATAAGATGCGCGCGCGTGTGCGTACGCCCAATGTGTTGTATTGTATACACATCGAGAAGAGCTTCTCTCATCTTCTCCTCCGATAAGATAGAGTGTCGGGACGAATAAACTCCTTGAATTTCTCGCTGATTTCATCGGCGCCCCGGTGGCTGAAACGTCGTTACAATATCCCTAATTACTCTCTCTCTCTCTGCGTCTATATGGCACTTACAGGGATATACATATTTTTTTTTTTTCTTGTACACCCAAAGTTCTGATGTAACAACCTCCTCTCGTCTGCGGCTGCGATTAGATCCGCGTGCAATGGGTTATCATCTATACGTATACTCGCTCACTTTTTTTCTTCTTCTTCTTTTATCCCACCCCCACCTCGGATGCAGGGAATATTTACATTTTTTTTTGTCTCCGGGTAAATTCATTTTGTCGCGTAATTTGACAAAAATAAAAATTCATCGTTGGTTGGGGGAAAAAAAAAAAATGCGTCAACAGCACCGGGCCCTACGCGTAGTAAAAACGAGCCGTGCGAAAACTCCAAAAAGCCGGCTCGGCTCCCTAAAAGCTGTTGTTTTCGCAGCGCGATCCTACATTCCTGCGCACCTGGCCATACTTGCACCTATCCGTATATATATACGACGCTACAGTTTCGGCAGCTCTCTGACCTTTTTTTTTTTTCCCTTCCATTTTTCTTCTCCTTCTTCTTCTTGAAGAGGGTGCCCCCAGAGGTATAGTACACACGTATATATACCTACGGGCGCGCACAATAGAACCATACTGCGCAGTAAAATTTTTGCATCCCCGGAATGTATACATAATTTCTCCTTCCATCAACCCGGGGCTCTTTTAGTTAAGATATATATAGGGTACTTGTAATTCACGGTAATGATAAAATAAAAAATAAAAAAAAAAAAAAAAACGATATAATGCAGCGGCGATGAGTTTCCGGTAATTCGATAGTCCCCAATGTCAAACGTAGTACATCTCGCGCTTGTGCACACACGCACGTATACATGTGCAATATATGTATAATAAACACGAACAATCTCTCTTGGCGTTTCGATAAAAAAAAGTGCACACGTCACAAGGTGTAACTGGATACGTGCACGGCGCATTTTATACATTATATTGTGTGTGTTGCACACATGATGCATCTTCTTCGGTCTCTTTCTCTGTGTATACTTACTCGACTATACATATACGGTGAAACTTCCATTTGGGCCAGCTGTGCCCCAACGTAGAGCACAACAACATGCCACAAAGAGACGGAAGGAAAAAAAAAAAAAAAAAAAAAAAAAAAGAGAGGTCCAGAACGTCTGGAAATCTCCGTCAAGCCGATATACACGTATTTATATATGTATAGGTCCACGCACATTTACACGCTCGTGCGCCGAGTTATTGGTGTTAGTGTATACACGAGTATATATTATAACATATCTACAAAGACGATCGGCTCGTATCTCCATCGTTTCGTCGTCGTCGTCGCCGCACATGTATAATACACGCGCCGAGATATCGAATAGAAAGTATTGCGTCGCGAGAGTCTCCTCGTCAGTTTAATGCCGGAAAGCGTTGGGACAGGGAGTATTATAATGTGTGGTATACAGAAAGTACACGTTGTGTATATACGTATATATAACTCGATCCCTAAAAAGTAGATACATGTATATATGTGTGTGTGTATACCTGCTGCCAGATCGTGAATTTTTCGGGCCAAGAAAGTGCGTAAATCTCTTTCCACGGAGAGAGATAATACATACACTCCGGTCCGTCTTCCCTCTCCCGCTCTTCTATTTCCATATTATATACCTGCGTTCTTTTTTTTTTTTTTTTTTTTTTTTTTTCCTTTCCTCTTTTCTTCCTCCTTTGTAATATTTCGTGTGGAATTTACGAGAACCACTACGATATATTATATACACGTACACCCGCGTACACACACTCGGCGGTAGCTTCGATGGGAAAGGATCGAGTGGTCGTGCGGATAATGAGCGGTCGCAAGCGAAAATTCGCCTCAAAGTTGATAAAGTTTATCGTGCGGCTGCGAAAGACGAGGCGATACAAGAAGCTCATTGACTCGACCAAGGTAAATGCAATTGATTCTTTCGTGAACGCGTGACCTTGTACACCGAAAGACAAAACGAGGCAATGCCACTTTGGTGCGTTATCTCTCGCGTTCCCTCTCGAGATTACGGGTATCATCGCGTTGTTGCGTATCGATGAGACTCCGATGTTTAATATTATTGCAAGGCGTCTGTGTATATACACATTAGTACTCCGGGAGCCTTGAATCGAATTTAACGTTGACGATGAAGAAAAAGAAAAATAAATAAATTTGGCTTGGAAAAACATAAAGAAAAAAAAAGAAAAAAAAGGGGGTTAATCGTGCATTTGCTTGCAGCCCGTCAGCGAGTGGACGTCGTTGAATGTCGTCGAGTGGATGGCGGCTCTAAACCTCTACCGCTATGCCGACGTCTTCAAGTCGAAGGACATCAAGGGCAGCGATCTCCTCAACTTGGATCGCGAGAAGCTGATGGTGAGTTGCTTCGGCGGGTGCATGACTCACGGCGAGTGCATGCTAATTTTTTACTCGATAAAAAAAAAAAAACCAGCGAGACGGGGGAAATAAAAATTTGTGCAAATATTATTTCGGCGCACACAATGTATGACGACGGTCTGAAGCATTGGTGAACCGTCGCCGAGCGTGCAGCGCGCGCGTCGTTAAATTTATTAGGCATTCGTGCACTTACGCTCGGACCGATGATGAAACCGCGCCGTTTAAAAATGAGAGTTTCTCCGTTCGCGCGGACGACTCGACGAGATGATTGAATTTCGTCGGGAGATCGGTATATATATCTAGTGGGATGAAAAAAAAATCGGTAATCAGCTTGCGTGGACTCAACCGCGCGAAAAATTTCAATGTACGAATGACGATGGTCGCGCGATCGTGAGATCATCACTGCAAGATCGATTGGAATCGGCAACGTGCAGCGGCGTCGGTTTGTCAATTAGTCGATTTTTTTTTGTTGCATAAATCGCGATATCGGTAGTAAGACCGGGAAGGAATATTGAAAAAATTGAATATGACTACTTGCGTAAATGTCCCAACGAGCGATGGATAATTTTTCATCAGTGTACACGCAGTTGACGGGGGAGCCAACCCGGTTCGCGCTCAGCACCGGTTAATCGGCCGATTACGCTCCCCCCCCCTCTTATATACTCCATATAAAATAGTAGTAGAACCGTACGGGAGGAAAAAAAAAGCACGTGGGGCGCGTATACTTACGTATATACACGTCCATACGGTTTCTAATTAAATATTCGACGAGTGCTATATATCGGCTCTCCTCGCGTAACGTATACGCGTATAATAAATACTATACAGTGAAAGCGTCCGTGCTCCCCATTTATATTATCACTCTCTAGATGAAGGAAAAGTAGTAGAAAAAAAAAAAAAAAAAAAAAAAGGGATACCTACGTGCGCGTGTTCCGATTTTTTTCCTCTCTCTTTTACTCCTTAGCGAAGCAGTCATCGGCACATAAATGGATAGCACACTGCTTACTACTATCTTCTCGACGTATAGAGAGAACGCGATGATCCGCGGGGCGCGCACGTTTTTCTCGAAAGGTTATTTTAGGTTTGAGGTTACAACGATTACAAACGCGCCTCTCTCTCCCTCCACACATCGTGTGTAGTGTGTTCTCGCGATCGGGCATCACGTATGTTATACGCGCCTCGTATAAAATATAATATATATTATACCCGTGTGTGTATGCTGCAGCTGATAAAACTGTTGTATACACACACATACGCGCGCGCGCGCACTCGATTCACGTTTTATCGGCGGCGCGGTACAGTATCTCTCCGCTTTGAGCTCGTCCTATTATCACTATCGGCCGCACTCGTGTGGCACATTATTCGAGCGCAAGTACACGCGCACCGATTTCTCCACTCTCTCTCTGTACGGCCATTTTTTTCGTTTCGGGTTCGTTTTCTCTCTCCCTCTCTTATATTTTTGTAATTTATCATGATTACGATTATTATCTCTTAATTTCCAGAACATGGGTATAAAGGATGAGTTCCACCAGAAGAACATCCTCGCGTGCATCGAGGAGCTGTGCCAGCCGTCGTTGTCGCCGTCGCCGCCTAGTAGCGAGCTCACGGTCACATCGACGGCCACGAGCACCGGGTCCGCGGATCAACAGCCAAACCAGTTGGACCCGACGTCCCAGCAACAGCACAACCTCGTGCCCCACAGCTTCAGCGTGTTGGAGAAGTGCGACAAGTGCCATAAGTACCTCAGGGGCCTCCTGCACCAGGGCTACATCTGCCAAGGTGAGTCCTGCGGCGAGCATTTACTCGGGGGCTCGATTAGAATTTTTATAACAACGAGAAGGAGACCCTTGAACTCCTCGTCAAAGGAGGGGGAGGGGGACGCTATCTCGTCGAGACGACCGGTAACTCGCTATTTCCAGACAAATCGGCGCGAAGTGGAAAAAATATAGAATCTTACTAACACTTTTGTGCAAATATCTTCGCGTTTTGAGCAGTGCGGTTCAAGGATTCGCTCTCTGTTGTTATATTGTTTGCTTTTTTTTTTTTTTGGTGAACGAGAGATGCCGTCTGGAGAAGCACTAGTGTATGATTTTTTGCCTATTCACAGGCTTTGCGAGATGATGTTTTTTTTTTTTTATTTTTAAAAAAACTTTGCTTTCTTTTCGTTGCAGATTGCGGCCTGATCGCTCACAAAACTTGCTCGGCCACGGGTCTGTCCATGCCATGCAAGCCCTCGGATTCGAACCGAGTCAACAAATATACTTCCGGTGAGTGGTGCTTTATTTTTACCGATCGCTTGAAAATCGGTAAGTTATTGCAGATCGTTTGAGGAGCTTCTGGAGTATTGTAACCACTGCATGGATAAAAGTCTGCTGAAAATGAATTTAAACTGCATGTTCGCTCAATTGGTTGATTGTATATGAATATTGAAAAAACTCACGTGCCCACGTGAAAAAATATATTTCAAAACACTCCGGAACCTCCTCAAACGGACTTCCGTAAAAACGATTCGAGCTCACCTCTTCACTGTACAGTACAATAACGATGGGTTGACTATTTGAAACAATTTTATTTATTTTTTTTTCTTTCCCTACCAGTTTTCGGTTTGGCACTGTGCTCGCAATTCGACGCAACGACGCGCAGCGCCCCGCCGATCGTAGAAAAGTGCACCCGGGCCCTAGAGGAGCGCCTCAACACGGACAACTTGCTCGACCTTTACTCGATCTACCACAGCAGTGCACCCACCGAGCAGACGCAAGAGCTCAGGCAGAGGCTCAACGAAGGTAAGCCTCGAACGCCCAAAATCAGATATTTACTTTTCTCAAAAAGGTAAAAGAGTCTGATGAATTTCTATAGTCCACATAGTCCGTATTTCCTCCTTTCGTACTTGGCGAGTTCGCTCCGAGCATGTGTATTTAAAAAGTTTGACATCGATCTATCGTGTCTTTTCAGATGTGCGGAACACCGATTTGAACCCGTACACACCGCAGTGCATAGCGAGCGTGCTGAAAAAATTCCTGATGGAGCTGCCGGATCCAGTGATACCCGTGCAGTGGTACGACAGATTTCTCGATGCCTTGTGTGAGTACCAATTCTTTTATCTCAACCTTTTTTTATCACGCGTATGTGGGTTTTTAATGTACGGGGTTCAATTGCAGCAGGTACGAGTGACGAGCAATGCGCGAAACGGCTCGCCCAGATGGTGGATGAGTTGCCGTTACATCACCGGAGCACTCTACGCCACCTGATGGCCCATTTTTGCCGCATCTGCAAGGTACAGCACTCGCGAGGCTTCGTGGATCCGCCGATCGTACTCATCCAGGTCCTCTGCCATCTGTTCCTGCGACCGCCCTGGGAACAAATAATGTAAGTATCGAACGATAAAATCGAATCACGTGCCTCAAATCAGATCTTCGCTTTGACCTTGGACATTTTTATTTATTTATTTAATTATTCCCGTTTGGCATATCAGACAAATCGTGCACAACATCGAGGCTCACATACGCATAATCGAACTCCTGCTGTTGCACTGCGACTGGGGTGAGCGTCTGCCCGAATTCGCTAGTGCTCCCCAGCTACCGCCGCGCAAGGTGTCCAGGCACATACCACTCATGGACGCCGAGCTCATCACCACCTTCGAGGAAACGGAACGCGAACGCCAAAGGTGAGTTGGAAAATTTCGCTCTACACACCGTCACTCTTGTTTACGAGTGTCTTTTAATCAGTTTTTAACGCAACTTTTTCGAATTAGCTTAACAAAGCCCGCTCGAGCACGCGGTCGAACAAAGCATTCGGTTCCGCTTGAAATTTTGCCAATTCGGCAAACACACAAATACCGGCTTGTACGTAGTTGTTGCAGTATATAATGGGCAATAAACATGTGACATCAGGCTTAAAGTTTTTGCAAGTGTGATAACTTGTTTACGAGTCGCTGGAGGAGGGGGGTTTGAAATTTCAATGAAATTCCGGGGTAGAGTACGCGAAGACGAAAGATCGAGCAAACAAACAAAACTCTAATTCGGTGCTCTTTGTTTATTTCAGTCGGTACTTATTTTCGCGAAATACTTGAAATTTGTTCTTCATGAAATCAAATCTAACGATATTTTTAAATCCTCCCGACAGCAAAGAGCAGCAATACCAAATGCAGCAAATAACGAGGCCGCGCACGCTCGCGGAGGCCGAGTGGTACTGGGGCGACATAACGCGCGACGAGGTGAACGAGAAGATGATCGACATGCCAGATGGTGCTTTCCTGGTTCGCAACGCCTCTTCCAAAGGCGGCGAGTACACGCTGACCCTTAGGAAAGGCGGTGCCAACAAACTCATCAAAATCTGCCACAGGAATGGCAAGTACGGCTTCTCCGAGCCATACAACTTTAACTCGGTCATCGACTTGGTCGAACACTACCGCAACTGCTCGCTCGCGCAGTACAACTCCACGCTGAATATCAAACTGCTTATTCCCATCTCGCGGAACCAGCAACAGGTGACTTTTCTTTATCATGACGTTGAATTGATTTTTATCTCGAGATTATTTTTTACAACTTTTTACAAAACGTCGTGGGTGTTTTTTTTTTGTTTTTTTTTTTTAATCTCTAGGACGACGAAATCGGAAGTACAGCTGATATCACGAAGGTCATTCAAAAGTTTATCGATCTCGACAAGGAGCTGACAGCATTATTAAACAAGTATTATCAAACTTTGGATTCCTACAAACGCACATCCAACGAGGTGAAGATGAAACAGCAAGCTCTGAAAACCTTCGATGAGATGCTGAGGATGTTTGAAGAACAGTCCAAGCTGCAAGAGAGATGCTGTTCCGAGGCGCAGCCGCACGAAATTTCAAGGTATGCTTGATCGATGATGAGGAAGATGTTTAATTTCCCCAAGATGTGGACACATGTTATGAATAAAAATTTTTTTTTTAGTGTCTCGGTCAACGCGGATTTACTGGAGCACAAGCTAAAAGCGGTTAAGGAGAGCAAGTTACAGCTTGACCATCACATGCAGGCCGAGGTAGCTGTGAACAGAGGCCTCGAGCTCGATCTCAGCAAAATACGCGTCGAGCTCTTCCACCTGATCCGTTCAAGAGATAAGCACCAGGCTTGGCTGATAAAGCATGGCATGACTCAAACAAAGATAAACCAGCTAAGCCATCAGTACAACCCGAAGCTGGACGCCGACATCGATCTCGACGTGCATAAAGACGAAAAGACCTGGTTGTTCCTCACAGGATCGCGTTCCGATGCTGACAAGGCACTCCACAATAAACCCGATGGCACCTTTTTGATTCGAAGATCGAGAATCGGACAATACGCCTTGTCAATCATGTACGTATACGGTCTCTAATGACCAGGTTGAAAGTTAAGAATTGCATGACGGCTTCACAAACGAATTTTTTTTTTCTCTGTCTATAGGTGCAATGGTATGGTTAACCATTGTATAATTTATGAAACGGAGCGGGGCTATGGTTTCGCGGAGCCGTACAACATCCACGAGTCGCTACTTCATCTCGTGCTCCATTACGCTCAGAACTCACTCGAAGAGCACAACGAGTGTCTGACGACGACTCTCGCGTTTCCGGCCTTTGCCTCACCCGAAGTCTTTTCCAAGCTTCAAGCTCAGCGTCAGCTCCAGATTCAGCAGTCCAGCCTCCCAGCATCGCAGTTTTTGCAGAACCAGTTTCCACCAGCCCAGCAGCTTTTTGTCGCGACATCAGGCCAACAGACGTAAAAGCCTTGAAGATTGGAAGCGACTTTTTCGCTTGAATTTTGTCTTTATTTTTTGTCGCACCGTTTCCTGAGCGCGACTTTAGAGCGTCAGGTGGTGATCTTTACTCTTGAACGGTGAAACAAAACGGTGATGACGATGGTTTTCCTCGTTCGGTTTGCAAAATTGTCAGCTTGGACACGCTAGCCTTTTTTCCGATTGAAACTTTTTTTACTGTGATGGTTGAACGTAATTGAGGGATGATTCGGACCGTAACGTATGACTGCAATGAAAGGGGTCGAATCTATTTTCGACTTGTTACAGCTGGTGGTATTGCAAATGAACGGAGGGAACCGTCTGCGTGCGAGCTTTAACTTTTACTTTATTTTATTTATTTTTTTTTTTCCGGTTCGTTCGGTCGTTGAAGCGAGCGTAACTCATTAAGAACAACGCGCAAGTCGTCATCGACTTTTTTTACATACAAAACACGTAGAATTTCTAAATGTCCATGCTTGCGTAAATGTACATTATATAACCCTTTCGTTCGTTTATTTATATACGTTGGTCGACGCTGGTCGATGCAAAAGAAAAAAAAAGTAAATAACGTCGGTCAAGGTGATATTAACGTTTAACAAAAATATACACAAGGAGGACGTGAATCCTAACGATAATAATAATAATATTAATGATTAATATTAATAATTTTAATATAATAATAATGATGATGAATTGTACGCAAGTACGAAAATATACATAGATTTTTATGAGAATTAAAAAGTTAATAAATGAATAAAATGCGCGTCGGGTACGCGCGAGAGGCTACCGTGAAACGGTACACGAGTGCGCGGTAAATGAAACTTGATCAGAAGAACGAAAGAAAAAGAAATTGAAGAAATGAAAGTCGGCCCGTCGCTGCAGATGGACATAATTATTCTCTTCGCTTTTCCATCCTCGGATCAGTCGAGGATGTGAGACGGACTTTTTCCATGAGATACAACGAATAAATACAGTCGAGTGATGGAAAAAGAGATGATGGTTATCACATGAAAGCAAAGTCGAAGAAGAGTCACACGAGTGAAAGGAGAATTTTTTATACATAGATTGTAAGTGCTTCCGTGCCAGGGTACGAAGAAGATTATTAAAATAGATATATGCAGAGATAATGACGACGGTGATCATGATGATGATTGATGATTATGATGACAATGAGGATGATGAAGAAAATGATGATAGTGATCACGAAGATGAAGACGAGAAAGATTTTTTAGAAATAATTGTCTGTGATTTAACAAATATCCGCTGTGCGATGAATGAAAAAAAAAAAATTTTAAAGAAGAACGACACAAAGATCATCGTTCCTTCGTTGGTGAGCAAGAAGCTTTAGGGACATAAAGAGTTTTATGCATTTAAGATGTTAAGATGAAGTGAAAGGTGATTAAAAGGAAAACAATGGGATGTAAAGGAGATGATGTAATACCGATGAAACAAAATTATTGTGATCGGAGGGCGGAGATTGAGAGAAGAGGAAAGGAAAAAAAATTAAAAAAAAAAACAAAAACAAAGAACGTAGTATGTGATGTTAGACCGGGCGGGTAGCAGGTCTGTCCTCGGTTCACATGTCGAACGGGATCTCCAAAGCCACTCCACAAAATGAAGATAAATGAGAAAGATAAACAATTAATAATAGTAATAAAATAATAATAACAATAATCAATACACTAACAGAAAAAAAGTAAAAAAATAAAAAAGACAGTAGTATGAATATATTCAATCAAGATAAATAGAGAACGCTTAAGAGCCGTAAAGAGAGTTTTTGTTTTTCATTTTTTACGTGTACGAATGGTAGTAAGCATGATTGTCTATGTGTGTAAGATAAAAAAAGAACATTTTAAGAAATATAAATATAAATATATAAATAAATAAAATATATTAGTTTGTAAGCAGCGTGCTAACGCGTAGGTTATCACATTACTCCGTTGAAGGAAAAAAAAACGTCATTCTTGAATTTTTCCCGAAACTCCAACAAGATTTTAGAGACAAGAGTCGGAAAAGCAGTAGTTCGATGCGACAAAAACTTGTGAAATTGCCCTCTTTTCCACCAGAAACAAAAAATACTTATTTGTGTAAAATAAAAAGTATATGTCGTATAAATGTCCAGCAGATAAAGCAGTTATTTAAAAAGCAAATATTTAAGTCGCTCGACGAAAGTGCATATGTATGCATCGTGATTGTATAGTGCGATTGTATCGAAAAAAGTCAGCAAAGATTTGTTATCTTTTTCTTGGATTCATACGTTTTTTGGTGAAAAAAGTGTGATACGCAAGAGAATCAATAAAAAACGAATCTTTATCGATTTTGCATGCTCCCCGATGTTCTGGAATTAGAAAAATTCGAAAAAACGAAAAAATTGAATTAGAAAATATTTTTTCAAAATTTTGTAAGCCGCTCGATTCTCACTCGAATTGTTCTAAATTCCATTAAGAATCAAGCAGTTTATATATATGTATATATATATACATACATATATATATATAATCTTATTTATAATTGTACATAATTGTATATGTATTCTTTCGAAGGATTAAAAATCAATTTATAAATTATTTTTGTACATTTATTACTTGTACGATAATTGTTAAAAAAAAAAAAAAAATTACTAGTTTATTTTATTAATTAAATTGTAACTTATTTTGCACGATATCATTCATCTGTCCGTATATATGTATTAGTGGTGGACGATAGCGTACGATCGTTACTTGAAAAAATAAACCAGATCATCGTAGAGCAAATTCACATCAGTTGGAGAAGAAATTTTTTTTTTTGCAATCTGATCTCATTGCTTCAAAAGGAGAGTAGTACTCGGTTTTTGAGAGACAGATCGTTAAATTCGCGAGAACATAGTCTACGATTTGATGTATCTCAGAAAGAGTACGAAAATTTCTTTGAAGACAAAGATCTACGTATGTAAATATTCCTTGCCGTCACATATATGTACACCGTTATTACGTAATTGTAAGAAACACTTTCCAATAATATGTGTGTTTCTCTTGATTCTTGTAATATTCACGATCGATATAATTATATTACGACTCTGTTGCATAAATGAGTTTTTCAAGAAAATTTTTTTTCTCTCCAAATACATTCTGAAAAACAATATTTGATATACACGAACTTGCAGTTGTAAAACTTACCATTTAGAGGTGCGGTGGTCCCAACTAAGCATAATGGGCAGGAGTATTGAGTCGAGCGACGAAAAAATGATGTTTATGTGCAAAGTAAGGAAAAAATAAAAATTAAAAAAAAAAAAAAATAAAAAATAAGAAAAAAAATAGGAAACATTGTGCAAAAAATTAGCGAGTAAATAAAGGCAAGAGAAATTCAAACCCATCGTTCTACTTCGAATTGCGTATAGGCTTATCGATAAGTAGATTTAGAATTTTTATATTGAAATGAAGATTTAACAAAGTGGAAAAGTATAGGTGAAGATAAGAAAGGAAAATAAAACAACTAGACGTCAACTGCAAATAATAAGATATAGATGTGAGGTGTAATAAAGTAAAAAAAAACAAAAAAAGTGCTTCGTGATAAACTAAAACAAATTGAAATTGTGAAAAGATGATAAGTGTGCGATACCGAGGGGTGTAACCCGAAAGTGTTTGAATTTTTTTAAGAAAACGAAAACAAATATTAATTATTAATTGAGCGAACGAGCTCGGGTGTGTTTGATTTTTCCCATCGTCGGGCGGAAAAATGCGATGACAAGGAAGAAACAAGGAAATAAAGGATGGCCCGAGCGCTCGATTGATTGAATGACAGCTCGGGCTTATTCTCCGCGTTTCGTTTTTTCTTCTTTTCTTTCTCTAGAGCTCTCCCGCGCGAAGGAGTTTTCTTGCGAATTTTTCGAGATGTAGCAGCGAGGGCGAGCAAGAAGCGAATTTCTTCTTCCCTCGGACGAGCAATTGTGAAGTTGATCTCAATGTATTAACAAAGAGGCGCCTTCACCCCGGAATCACGGATATACATTGGCCAAATTTTGAAAAGTGGCTTCTGTAGGACGTAGAAATAACTTTAAACGATCAAAATACATGTCTATTCGTCATTTCTCTATTATTATACTAGAGAGCATTTATCAACGTTGAGTCAAGTGATTCGTGATTCAGAGGTGAGAGCGTTTCTTTGCAAGATGAAAAAAAAAAAAAAATAATAATACTAATAATAATGTGAAGTGAATCGGCGCAATGGAATCGACGAACAGGCAAATATATATATATATATAGATGAACAAATTTGAAAAATGAATTTCTTCGTTTCTCTCGATGTTGAAGCGTGTAGCTCGAGTCTTGTATTTAGCAATTGGTTTCAATGAATGTTGTAATGATAGACACTTGCCAAGTATAAGCTCCAGTTAATTATGATACTATTATGCCTGTCGTCGATGGTTCGGAAAATCATGGAATACTATACATAAAAATATAAATATACAAATATATAAATATATAATCTATATGTATGTAACGATAAGTTGAAAAATGGATGAGCACTCATTAAATAATAAACGAATGAAAAAAATGAGGAAATCGAAATGAGAGGGAAGAGGAAAAAGAAAATGTGGATCAAAGAGAAAAAACAAATGTGAAAGAACATAAAAAAAAAAAAAAACAATTATATTACATATAAAAATTATCTATATATTTTTACTTACTTTCGAAGCAACCTTAATCATTATTTATATATATAAATAATGCATGTAATATATATATATATATCTACGAAATGAAAATTTTTATTGCGTGAAAATGGAAAAAAGAAGCGTATTTTTTTTTTGTCTGAAAGGCTCTCGCCGAGTGACGCGCGCTCGTTTCTTTCCGATTATTCAAATGTATTTTTTTTTAATTTTTACAGCACGTGTTCCCGATCGATCACAGCAAATCGAATGTCGATGATGATTTATATTTTTTGCGCCTCAGTGTACAATAATTTTATCGTGATTTATTTTATAAAAAAAAAAAAAAATTCTAAATTGTATATTTTTTCATAAAATAGACGTGCCATATCAAACGCGTCACTTCAAAATTTTAATCGCGAAATAAAAAATAATAGACATGTAAATCACTAAGTTGATAATTTTTTATTGGCCTGCTTGCGGGGTACGTGAACAATTGTATCCGAGATACTACAAATGAATTTATAACAAGAAAAAAAAAAAAAAAAAATGTCTAATGAAATATGTTTTCGTTTTTGGAAAAGTGCAAGTATGAGAAGACGAAACAAAGGCGTGTGATCGAGTATAATAATCGAGATGGATAAAGGAAGAAAGAATGAACGAGACGGAAAATTTCGTTTTTTCTTGCTTTTTGTGTCTCCTTTGCCTTTTTTTTTATTCAAAAAATTTTATAGCGAGTGACACATTTCGCTGGTCGATTCAACGACGCTTGCAATGATTTCATTTATTTTATTCATTCTAATTCTCATCCTCGTGAATCCAGTCTCGAGTGCTTCTTTCGCTTCTCCCATGAAATTTTTAACCATACACACATTTACACAAAGATAACGACGTTGCTGTGTTGCAAGAATATTTTTCATTCGTATGGCGCCTTCTCAAACAAATTTAATAATATTAAAGAAGAAAAGGAAGAGAGAGTATAAATTAATAAAGAATTTTGCTTTTTTACCCCAAGTGTTTATTTATTTCACATTCTTTTCTTGAAACTCAAATTGAATAAAGCGTGGCTATCCGAGGTGGCAAAGGTCGAGTCAAGTTTTACAAAATACTTTTATACATTTATTTGCATATATGAAAATCACGCCAAGGCTGGATTTAAAAGCGTATTTACGATTGTAATAAATACGAATTGAAAGAAAAAAAAAAATACAGCGTACTTAATCATTGTATTACTTGTTTAAAATTGACAAACAAAATTATTGTATTTATAAAAAAAATAAATTTTGTTTACCAGATAAACGTACGCTGTGGATGAAATTTTTGGCGAATGGAAGCGAGAGACCGAAAGCGGAAAGAGGGGGGGAAAAAAATATGAAAAAGTTGCCTTAGCTTTTGTACAAGGGAATAGCGAGAGAGAGAGAGAAAGATTGCGCGACAGACATGTCTCACCATTACGTACTTTTTACTTTGTCCGATCGCATCGATGGCACTAGTATCCCTCTGTTTTTATTTGCACGCAAAAATATTTGGTTCTCGAGGGGCGAATCGAGCGCACCGGCGGAGAAGAACACGCGGAAAGTTTCCCCGCCGATTTGTGCCTAATAAAATAAGAAGGGAAGGGCTCCGACGTGTTCTCGCCCGATTCGCGCGTGTGCGTCTTAAACCATGGATCCATTGGATTTTTCTATTTAATCGTCAAGGCAGGGAATACGAGAGAGTCGAGGTGCTCGCGGCGAGAGTATAATCACGTCCTTCCGAATCGTTATTCTTGGGAAAAGAAAAGAAAAAAAAAAAATGAAAAAAAAATACAAAAGAAAAAAGTAAAACGCATA
Organism: Copidosoma floridanum; assembly: GCF_036245765.1. Taxonomy (NCBI): domain Eukaryota; kingdom Metazoa; phylum Arthropoda; class Insecta; order Hymenoptera; family Encyrtidae; genus Copidosoma; species Copidosoma floridanum. Next base: position 6,420,123 of record NW_028321902.1, on the reverse strand, counting down.
ATAAAAGTAGTAGAGTCGATATTAACTGTAACTGTAATCATGATAATGGAAGTAATTTTTAAGCAAGTCGTAACGATGGAGAAAAAAATGATAATAGGCGAGGGGACGAATGGGGCAAAAATCAATTCGTGCGCGAAAGGTGGGTGGTAAAAGGGTGAACATAGGGTTTCGTCGCGCGGCGCCTCGGTTTTTTTTACATTACACATTAACGAGTAAAAAAACACAAACACGTACCGTATAACACTGGAAAAATAATTTGCTCGACGGCAGCTGTCACGTTGTTTTTTGTCACTTTATCGATTTGTGGTATCCAGTCTCTTCTCAAACGCATGAAAAATAAAATACTTTTGTCGTGTGTCGTACATTTTTGAATTGCCGTGGAAAGCCTCGAGTAAAGTATTTTTTGCGAAACACAGAAACAAAAGTGAAAGAAATATTAAACGAGCTGTAGTGATTGGATGTGTAGTGTGCGAATGAGCAATGATATTAAGATTATGGAGAACAAGACGAGAAATAATAATAATAACAATAAAAATAATAATAATAATAATAATAATTATAACTATAATTATAATGATAACGATACAATATTATAATATTAACAAATGTATGTCCCACTGTGATACAACTTTTGTTTTTGCATGTAAAGTATATATAATTATTATCGCCATAAGTATATGAAGAAATCATATATTATGAGAGTAAGGTGAGACGGGGAAACAGGAGAATTCGTGAGGTGAAAATAAAAATTAATTATTATTATAACAATAATATTAAAATAAGCGAGATTTGGGAGAAAAATGACGAGAAAAAAAATTAATCATGTGATCGATTAGTGATAAGAGGTCTGGTGTTGCAGAAAGGATAAGAGGGTGCGAGACAGGAGTTTGAGTTAGTTGTGTTTGGGAAATAAATTTTCGAAACGAAAGGACGAGAGGGAGACAAACCCGACCTTTTTTTGCTTCTTTTGTAAAAGAGAGTGAAAAAGACGAATTTTTCATACAATTAATTCCTGCGTTTGTCGTCAAAAACAGAACCAATTTTGGTCTTTTACTTTTGCGTACCTGAAGAAAAGAAAAAAAAATTCTGGCGTCATAATTATTCGTTTTTTATTTTATCTTATGCTCTTCTCTATTTATGTGAATGTGATTTCTTTCTGTAAGAATCTGTAGAAAATCAAAAATGTCAAGTGCGCTGGGACAAAGAAGTTGTTGATAAATCGATTGAAAAAGACTACCGAACGATGCATAATAAGATTTTTGGGAAGGATGATAGAAAAAAGCGGCTATGTATAGTTCAATATTAATAATGTAGAGGAAAAAAAAAAAAAAAAAATTAACTGTCGATGGTACGATGCGAAATCTTCGCTGTAATGATGAACAAAAATCAGTATATGTATATGTGTACGAGACAAACAAAATAAGATAAAGATTATTAGCAAACTTCACTTTTTTAATTTCACTATAAAAAAAGGGGGGGAACGAGTCCGACACGTCCAACTATTGTATATGCGAAGGCTCGCCCCCTTTTTGAACTATAAGTGTGATTTTTCCGATGTAAGTCACTTTTTCCTTCGTTTGACGATTTCGCATCGAAATTTTCCGCTAACCCTTGATCTCGAAGAAAAAAATAATTTTCAATGTTTGGATCAATTTTTTCGAGTCAAGTGTATCTTGTATGGGCGAAGAATTTCGATACGAATCCAATATTTCTAATCGGATGACTACGAAACAGCAATACATTGTCGAGAAAAAAAAAACAAAATATATAAATATAAATATGATGTAAAGGATAGTGCATCGACACTCATCCTACGTCCTTTGTACATGTAATAACGATTATAAGGAAATAATTTCTTTCGTTTCAAAATAGTAGTGATGGTGTTTAAAATAACTAATTAAACAAAAACAAAAAAAAAAAAAAGAATAAAGTAAAAAAATTCAGCTCAATCGTAGATCCGAGGAAAAAAAGCAAGACACTCATTTTTTGACATACACACATCTTAACATAACACACGAATGTACCCACGGAAATTGCGAGATTTAATAAAAGTAATACACGGACGGAGAAGTAGTAATAAATGTTTGCACGGAAACAAAAAAAAAATGGAGAAGTCAATCATGGAAAAAAAAAGAAAAAAAAAAAAATCAACGACGCGAGGAGAATTTTTTTGATTTTGAACAGTTTGAGAGAAAGAGAGAGCGCAAGAATTTTTACAGGTGAGAGATAAAGAAAGCGTGAAGGAGAGAGTGAGAGAAAATATACACATGAAAAAAAAAAAAAAAAAAAAAATAATAAATAAATGCAAGGTAAAGAGATAGAGGCAGCGGGCAAAGCGGTTGCCCCCGGCTACTCTTCTGCCCTCTGCTTTTTGCCTTTTCATCCTCGTATTATATCGTTTATTTGGTAGTAACACCCTGTAAAACCATTTATATTTGCATATGATTAATATGTTTTATTTATAAATGCTGAAACAATGTCTATTTATTATCCCGACTTATCCCTCCTACCCTTTTTTTTTGGTTTTGAATATCTTATACGATTTTTAATTATAATACTTCAAAGAACTGATTAAGTTTTCCTTCTATAAAATAATTTCTGTTTCTTTATGCACTAGTAAAAGTTAGAGTTAAATTATGTTTCAACCCTGTTTTACAATGAACAAAATAAATTATTTGATTTTTAATGTGATTTTCATGTTTTTTATTTTTTTTTTATTTTTGTCAGAGGAGATCCTTAAACTCCTTAGGTGACTCATGGTCCTTGATCTTTCTGGTCGTTTATGTGTTTGAAGTATCAGGTTCTAATTACCAGCCAAGTGATAGAAATCGAAGTTGTCAGACGCTTTGAGCAATTTTTCTCTCACTACCGATTTAAAAATTAATTTATAATAGGTATATTGATAATTTTTTATTTTGTAAATTGTCAGCGTATTCAGGCATGAGTTACTTTATGTACATCGGATATAAAATTTATTAGGGTATTTACTACGGGTTGAAATAAATATAAAATAAAAGATAAAAATATTCATTTACAGTCCAAAAATTATAATATACTGTTAACTTGCAGCTATTTGGTAGTAAAAGTCACTATGAAATCGATAGTACATGATACGACCATATTTTTAAAAATAAACCACTATAACTCTGTATAAAAATGTCTTACAGAGATTTCCATTTACTTTTAATTATTGAAAATGAAAAAAAAAAAAAAAAAAAAATATTAAGTAGAAAAAGTAAAGAGCCTACGTCTGCGTTGTCATGAAAAGGAAGAGACTGGGGTCTAGGTATGCGGAGAGTGTAGCTTTAAAGTGTCCAACTTGCCAAAATTTGGACTTGTCCGGTCGAGGAATTGAATTTCCGAAATTTTCTAAACTGACCTGCGGCTTCCATCGGGCGTGCAAAAATGTACCTTTTTCTCGCTTAACTATTCCCTTGTCCGCCTCCCAAATAGTTGTTTGAATACCCATGGTCGTACATACGCATACGTACAGTGTCGCAAAGCGAGAGGATTCATCGGCACATTTCTCGGATTCTTCTGGCTGATTGTGGTAATTTTACTAATAAAATACCCCAACTCAATTGTCAGTTGCTCCTCTTTTCGCTTGGGAGTATTCGTAGAGCCATCTTTTTTTCTGATTTTGCGATTATTTAATTTATAATTTTCAAAAGAAAAATCGAAAATCAACAAAATCATAACAAGTTTCGTAGGAAAAAAAAAGAAGAATCCCCGTACGGACATACTCTGCCAAATCACACAGAAAATGTGAGGAAAGAAGGTCCCCGTTGTATCTCTTTGTGTCATATAATTGCGCAATTTGCTCCAGTAAACGCCACGTTTTAATATTCCCCCGCACAAGGTCAGGAGTGAGAGTGTCCTTTTTTTGTCCTCGTTACGCCTCAGTTCGCTCCAGTTCTGCTACGCACTTTTTCTCCATCTCCACTTCCCTCCCTCGCTTGGATTAAGTTGAAGAAGAGCTAGATGGGGTGGATGGAGGTTCACCCCCTAATCCCTCAAGGGCTTACCGACTAAATGGTGGACTCGAGACGCCTCCTCCTTCCCTCACAGGAAATGCAAGGAATTTCTCACATAGCGGGACTAGAGAAGGACATCGTTTTTAATTTTCATCCTCGAAATTGAAAGCTTGAGTCAACTACTTCGTGCTGGGAATTTCAATGCGCGCATCGACCCTGTGCTTATACCGACTCTCCGTCAGCTACTTGCATTTATATTTAAAGATTTGCAGTCTGGGAAATAACAATAAAAGAATTAGATCCGAAGTGCTCATTTCCTTCCAAGTTGCGCAATATACTGTTTGGCATAGAATCAATGAACTCGGTGGTCAAGAGGTTTAGATATGACTGGCTAATTTTACACGCACGTAACTTAAATTTACCATGCCGCCTGACTCTCTGAAGCGTTCAAGAGTGAGAGAAAACGCGAGAGTACAGAGAAGAGTTGGAGAGACCGCGATGTGAGCTGTCCTCGTACGTCTGACCTGACGTTGACTTGTATCACTTACGGCTTGCAGGTCAATGTGTGAATCTACTTGGCCTTTATTGCATCTCACTTCTTATTGATGATACTATATCTTGTCTTTATTCTCTTTGCCACTCATGTATAAGACAGTTTTTGTGGAGCCATTAAAGTAAACGTTTTAAAATACGTTTCAATGTTGAATTTGGCTTAATTTTTTTCAACTTCACTACAAATCGATAAAAAATTTAATCCATCCCACAATAATAGCCCTACGGCTTACGAAAGCTTTCATTAATAATTCAACGGGGAAATATCGACGCACCCGCGCGTACCCCAAGCCAATGCCAACAACGGATGTAAGCAAGTCTCCGAAAGCCTATACGGTGATTCCACAAAGCGGCATCACTTGTGAACAATCACCAGCAGTGCAGTGGTAAAATACCGAGTAGCCCTTCATGGGGAGCTGCGTTCCCCTTTGAAGTTGTCCAGTAGCAGACCCTACGTTGATCTCACCGGATTTGCAAAGTGCAAAGGAGGAGGGGGTGATGGATACGATATGTATGCGTAAGTGTGGGTATGTCCATACGCTGCGTCTTTGCTCACCAACTTTGTACTCTTAGTTTTGTCGACATTAGCATGTCATTTGTTTGAAGGAATTTTATTTGTCGTTTCATAAAGAAAAAAATTTCTGTGTAGGCCATATCATTTAAGTTCAACTGAGTGACGTAAGGGGGAGGATACGAAGCAGTTTTAGAGGAAGCTGCTTTAGAAACTCTAGTTGAAATATATATTTTATAGTACGAAAAAAAAAAAAAAAAGAAAAATAGAAAATGAACGCTGGCAGAGAGAAAAGAGTGGCACACGCGTCCGAAAGGTCAACACGTACACCTGGCGTATACGTGCCCTACAGCCCACTGCAGTGGGCATAGCGGCAGTAGAACGACCGACGAGAAAGGAACGAGGTCAGAGCGGGCCATAGCAAGAGAGGAAGATCGAAGGATACACCTGCCGTACAACTACCAGCCCCACCCCCAAGTGGGGGGTTGAAAGAGCCAGAGGGGTATAGGTACCAAAGCTCGCAGGTAGGGGGCGATGCGGGCACCCCCTACACACGCATCCAGTGGTGGAGGTAGAGCGCGCCAAAGCTCGAAAGGTGAAGCGCCCCAGTCTGCCGACGTTTCTCGCTTTGGCGCGACGTGCGAGTCGCTCGCGTCCACCGCCACACACGTGTTGTTTGTTAAGTGCACGCGTGTGTCCGTTTTATTGTGCGGTACAAAATCCGAGGATCAACGTGTCTTTGTTTTTTCAATTTCAACATGGGAGTGCCAGTGTTTGTGTTTGCCGAGCCATCCGTCGTGTCTTTTTACTCTTTTCCTTCTCTGAAAACATACGAGCCGATGAATTTGGTGTCGGACCACGAGCCTTGAATTATAAAATTCACTCAAGTGGGGACAGGATATGTCGAGGCTCAAGGGGACCAGAGAAGCACCGCGAGGCGACTGATACCCAAATAACCCAAATGGAAAGGACATGCACGTCATGCCAAGGTATACAAGCTGCGAGCACAGGGGCAGCAGCTGGAGTCTTTTGATGTGTTGATCGAGACTCCGCGAGAAGAGCAAATATGGAGATCGGCTGCAACAGCGGATACCGGACACCACCGGTGCTGCTGTTGGTGGTGCTTCTGTACCTGATGTTGGCCACGTGGACGGGCTTTGTGGGCCAATGCCGGGCCAGTGAGTTCCCGGAGCGCGAGTGTTGCGACCCTATATACCCGGCGCCCGAGCCCACGAGTAGGCTGCCCAGTGCCCTCACACCGACCGGCAAAAGCGGTGAGTGAGCCATCATCACACCACCCCCTTTTTTCCTTGGAGCAAGAGAAATGATTTTTAGAGGGTTTTATTTTTTTTTCACTCGTCCTCGCGTCTCTCCAATTAGAGAATAAATGTGTGTGCTGGTAAATGCGAGGATGACAAGTGTAGAGGAAATCAAAGTGTGTTTGAAAGATATTATGGTGAGTCCTCGTGTACACAAGTCTATAAGTGTGGTTCTGTGAAAAGAGTGAATGTGTATGGGGAGAGGGTCAGCGTGCAGTAGGTAGTAATAGGTGAGGGCGACTGTGTTGCCTCAAGTACCATCGCAGTACTATTTTCATGCGACCTACTTCTCGTGTGTGTAGGTGTACCGAGTTGGTGCTCGTAGGTGGCCGAGGGAGAGTAGTAAAATATAGCCGTGGAGTAGGAAGGCCAAAGTATATACCTACAACAGCCAGTACACATACGTATAGCACGTGGCTCTCTTCCTCCCTCACCTGTACGACTAACGAGAATCTGCTTCGGGACGAATATTTTGAGTGGCTCTGCTGTTACTTTTTTCTCATCTCTCTTCTTATCTTTCGACGTCTTTCTTTCGCGTGTTTCTTCTCTCTCGTTACTTTTTATTTTCCTTCTTTTTCGCGTTTTTATTCGTTCATACTCGGTCGAGTGTGTCAAAGTTTTTTTTGCGGAAAAGAAGCTTGTTTCCTCATCCATCTCTCTTTTCTTGATTTTTTGTTTGTGCTCCCGACAAAGTAGCGGAAGGTGAATTCAATTTCCACAAACCTTTAGAGGAATTTTTCGCATGTTTTCCTACTCACTGATGCTTTTGCTGCTCAAACGGGTCTGAAAATGTTCATCGGTACGGTGATGGCTTTAAAGAGAAACTACTGCTTGAACAATAAAGTTTTGAAGGTATCGTCTTCGTTTGAAGTTTTAAACTTTTTGTCTTATTTACTCCTGTATTTTGAAGTTTCTTTTATAATGCGCCGCTACTACTACTGTACCATGTGGGTATTACACAGAGAAAAGTTTTTTTTTTCTGCAAGTGGATGAAACATTCTTATTGGCCAAACTTACGTTTTGTAAAATCGTTTTTTTTTTTTTTTTTTTTTTTTTTTCTTATCCATCTCACGAGTCTTTTCATATTTTCAACAGAGCATTAAGGTTCAACACACTTTGTTACCTGAGCTAAGAATTTTAATTTACTGATGTAACAAATCTAACTTTTTTGGTACCTATTGATCTTAGGTGATCAACTAAATCCAGTAAAATTTTGGTTAAGATCCAATGAGCGTAAAAATGTGAAAGCCTTGATGTATTTATCTTGAATAATGGTTTATAAATGTATTGTAGCAAGTATAGCGCAACCTTGCAATTATTAATGAAACTGACGGCTTGTATGTCAACCCTAGAAATTCACAAAAGTCGCACTGAAATATCCCAAATTACCAGCATAAATAATGAGTATTAAAAAAAAGAAGAAAAAAACCAACTGTACATTCATAACTGCCTCTAAACTAGTCCAACTATACTTTTACTCATTGTATATGCCACCATATACGTCTATTAAGTTAGCCTAGCTACGCCATGTGATCACAAACTATGTGTAAACCATGAGTTGCCCAAAAGCTGATTTTTTAAATCCAAGCTAAACTAACCAACCACAACATTTATTTTTCTACCACCTTTTATATTAAAAAAATTACCTCACATGTATCACTTATACGTAATACTTTATTTTAAAACATATGACTCTGTAAGGTCTAACGGACAATTTTCACTTTATATACGAGGTAGATAAGCCTAAAACAACCGGATAAGTAAGGGTCACTTTGGATGTTTAAACTCAGCCGACTGTGTAACATGAGTGCGGACAGAAGAGCAACCCCTCGTGCGACGACTCGCATGAAAGAAGCATCGATTTTAATGGCTGCAGGCGGTACAGCGAACAAACATTATCGGCAGGATGCGGCTGACACTGCCGCTGGGCCGTTGCTGCCGATGCTCGTGCTAAATTTAATCTCCGATAATCGCACCTCCTGACCCTGCCCGTCTACCCACCTGCCATTTACCTGAACTTATTCTTCTTCTGGGCAGTGAGGTGTTGTACAATCGCGTTAGTCGGTTTGGAAATAGATGGGCATCGATTTTTTGATGCCTTCCGGTCGGGCCGCACCGTAAAATTCTCCTCCCATCCTTTCTTTTATCATCTTTTTTCATATTGAACGACACGTGTGTGCAGTTTATCCGTTAATAATAATCAAAGGCTTCAAGGGACGTGGTCGAGGTAATGTCATCACCCGGTATTGCACATATAAAAATCGGCTTTTTCTTTGGCAGCATAAAAGTAGTTTTTTTTTTTTACCTTAAATATTTCCTACTATACTCTTTTTTTGTCATTACTGCATGCAATAGATGTATCTCCACGTGCTTGTTCCATTCTTTTTTCAAAAATTTGTTCCTCTATTTCCTGCGAGAATTTATAATGATGTGCATTTTTTTATTTTACCAAAGAAGATTATACCTATCTACCCTCGTTTTTGTCGTATTGCTCCCCGTAAATCACTGCTTGGATAATATTGCGCTTTCGCGCGAGAGAACGTGTACGAGGCTGTGCAGAATTTAATTTAATTCTCACGAGTAAAACATTTTTTTTTCCTTTAGATTTTTTTTTGTCTTCGACATTTGGAAGTTCCTTGCGTCTTCTGTAGGAAAACTAGCGTTCACCACCAGGGACGAAAATTACTATTGTTGCCTTGCAACTATATACGTTGAAAAAAAAGTTTGAAATTCATACGCTCCAGGAACGTGACGTTTGTTTTTCCCAAACCATCCTCGCTAGCCACTTAGACGAAAACAAATTTAAAAGACCTCAATCACGTAACATTAAAACGTGTACATTGCACAGCACGTAGTGGTTACTTTTTGGTAGTCATCGATCGAATATTCGCAAAGGACCCTTTGCCGAGCGCGATATCGATTTTTCAAAACACCGAGCTCAACTCGGAAATTGGTCAGCGCGTTGTGCATCGGGTACAACGTGCATTCTATGTACGTGGAATCGCAATTCATACAAGTGCACGCTTTGATGAACCCGAACAACAAATTGAACGATGAGCCATCTGTGCGCACATTTTCGCCAGTATGATAATATACATCACTGGTGCATTTATTCTACAACCGCCGGCCGATTTTCTCGTAAATTAGCTACATGTTTGGGATTTACCCTGCATTCCTGTATTATTATTATACTTTCATTTCCCAATCCAATTTATCAGTACCATTCTACAAAATAATATCATGGAGTAAAGTAAAATTTTGTAGAGCAACTGTTGACGATGCACTTCTACCTGTCCATATCAATCTTCAAATATTCACTATTTTCTATACTATACGTTATCGTCATCGTATCTGTTAAAATAATGTGGGTGCATGTATCCATCGGAAAGTGAGAAGAATAACGAGTAGGTATCTTTGAAAGATTGTACGCGAGGAACTTGTACGTGGGGGAAGAAGAGCCTACAGAGCAGGGGGAGGGGATGTTCAAAAACTTGCGCCGTTACAGGCGGTTGATTTATGTCCTAAAACTTGTTTGTTGAGTGCAACGTTGCTCTAATCTTTTTTTAAGCCCCAATGAATGTACGTCACGAGGGAGCGCCCCTGTCTTTTTTTTTGAGAGTAAACAAGTGGTTAAAAATGACCGCGTATTATTTGCATGCTGGGGACGATCAATGTACATATTCGATGTAAAAACCTAACGAATGGATGATATTTTAGAGTAAAAAGGTTTAATGTGATTTTTTTTTTTTTTTTTTTTTTTTTTTAATAGCGAGGAAGGGTGCAATCAAAATCAGGGAACGAAAAAGAGAAAGTAAAAATCGAGTCGAAAATCTTTACAGAGTCGCTGGAATTTCATAAATTATATGCGTTCCAGCGTAGAAATTCAGCACGCGATGTGGGCGGAGTTGCTGTAGTAGTCAGTGAGAGTATGTAGCGAAGCAAGAGGGATGAGAAAAAAAGGTTCCACAGCAAAAAGGTTGAGGAAAAAAGTGGAGAGTAGAGCTTTTTTTTCCCCTCAAATATAATAAATCTGTAAAGATATTAATAATCTTTTACCTCGGAAGATTACTAATTTTTTTTTTATTATTGACGACAATAACTGTAAGTTGACAGAACAATTAACGACAAACGATCGATTAAAAAGTCATTCAGAGATGATGGAAATATTACTCTGTGATTTTTCGATGGCAAGGGTAATGAACAATTTAGGTGCATCTTCATGATTGTGCGTTTCAACGAATATAGGATTAAAAAAACATGGAGCCTCTTGAAAAGAAATGAAAAACTCCCTTGCACTGGTACTCCTAAACTCGCCCCCGAAGCCTATCACTCAACACACCAGCCTCATGCAGAGACCTGGCGCTTCACGCGTACCTACTTATATGCCCATGTGCATACATTGTCACTCGCATGGCATTTCAAGTGCACAACAGCGCATAGACAAAAGCTCCCCCTCGACTCGGGACTTTTGTAAGCATTGGCTTTTTCCTCCCCAATAAAAAAAAAAAAAAAAAAAAAAAAAAAAAAAAAAAAAAAAAAAAAAAAAACAAGACTCGTACCACACTCGCGCGTAAACATCGTGTCGTGCACTGTACCGTAAAGGGGATACTTGTAGCCCCGACTCCTTCCATCCATTCCTTCCTCCATTAAATTTCTCGTAACGTTGGGTAGCTCGGAGGCAAATAAAAACACGTCGAACGTGCACTAATTTCAACCCTTTATTTCTCTCTCTTTCGCTTTTTTTATTTTCTTTATCTTGAAAACTACTAAACACCTTTGTTAGGGCAATAGAGGGAGGGATTTATGCTTTTCAAAGTAGAGTTTTTTACGTGGTGTGTGTTGTCTCCTTTTTTTCATTCTAAAAGTCAAATACTTACATAGTAGCGCTCGATTTATACTGAATGAGAGACGCGATACCAAAGAAAAAAGGTCATTCAGAATGTGTTGTTTCATTGTTATAGTTACGTGTACGAGTTTTCCATGTGAATTACTACAAATAATATCATATACGTATTAGTTACGTACGCGATGTAACTGTTTTGTTATCCCTTTGACTTTCAAAGTCAATCAATAAGTGGAGAAAATTAATATTCATGTGAAGATAATCATGCTTTCAACATCGAAACATTACTCTAATTAACGAGGATGATGAAGTGAATTTAATTCAATTATTTATTGAAAATTAATGATGTTACCATTGAATTTCTCAGCGATAAAAGTGACATTGGAAATAAAATCGTCAACAAGCAAATTATAAATAAATCGATTTGACTGATAAAATATATATGAACGAATACAAAACAACGCATGAAAGGCGCATTTAAATTGAATCGCTACGATGCTTTGTTATCGATGAAATCGCCCGCACCACTGCAGCGCTTTGACTCGCCGTTTTTTTTGAAAGACTTGCTCTACCTGCTATACGATGTGCTACTGTTTTTTTCGTCCTGTGCGTATAATCGTCTGTTTTTGTTTGTCGGGACTTCCCCTCTCCTTTGATGGTTTAAAGCCACGAGCAAACAGCAGTTCCGGAATATGCTAGACGATACAGTCGAGATTGGCTCCTGTCACGATACGCCTCTTGTTTTTCTCTCAAGATCCATTTCGAATTTTTTCGTAATTTTTTTTACTGTTGGTATATCATGTGTACCTGAAAGCGCCTTGAATAAAAGCTGCATTTGATGTTCTATTTTAATTTCTAAGTGAGGAAATTAAAGTAAAACCAGAGAATAATCTAAAGCGTACCGGCAAACGTACTAATTGAATTTCGCCGACGAAATTTGTTTTAAAAGCAGCAACTGTAACTTCCCGGTGGTACGCTGGAAGCAGGTGCCACGAGGAGGTCCTCGTGTTTTGTGAAATGAACTTTTCCCCAACTTTGAAAAACAACCCACACGGTAGACTGCAACTTGTTTAATTTCAGTGCAGTAGTAACATACGCGTGTGGTCAGACGCGGTGCACATGTATACATACAATGGAGGGGCTTGGCTAAAGACTCAAACTTTTGCAAATAGCAAATAAAAAGGCATAGTGAGGTTGAGCATCAATTCACACACTAATACACCCATATATACGTAGGTACGTAATGTAACCGAACCAAACTTCATCGCTTGATCGAATGAAAAACTTTGCACTTTTTCATGCGCCCAATGAGCCCCGTATTTCTGGGCTACGCGTATGATTAAATCAAAACGCGAGCAGCAGCGCAAAGGCGAGGAGGTGCGAAAAATTGAGTTACTCGAGTGCGAGGGATGCAAAAGCGTGTGTTCAGCCAAAAGTTTCGTCTGAATTTCGAGAAAGTTCCCCAAGAGACTTTGTATGTGCAAAAACTTTATTCCTGTGTCTGCTCGTTCCATACGGAAATTACGTCTTTCGAGTGGAAAATTATTCTTTTTTTTTCTTTTTTTTTTTTTCAATGTTACTGCAGCTGCCACCAAATTTTTGAAACTTCTTATCAAAGGCGTGCATCCAACCCATTAAGGAACTTGGGTCCATCTAAAAGCTGTCGGAGAATGGTAAAGTCTCCATTGATTCCTTGTACATCCAAAGTCCCATTATCTGTACCCAAGCCTTATAATTATTTACGTGATTCACAAATTTTTGATTTAAACGTGATTCAAATCTCTGAGTCACAAAAATGTATTAATTTTTTTTCAGTTCCGCACGACTATTTTTACCCTGACTTTTAGTTAGACAGTTAAAACTATTCTATTAAAAAAATAAAAAAGATTATGCAGTTGCAAGTTGGTTTCAATTGCACTTCTAAAAAGCTTTGGATCTCTTTATTCAAATTACCAAAAAAAAAAAAAAATCACGAGTGATTAACACAATAGGCGACCCTCACGCGTCTCTGTTTGCAAATCGAAATCGCCAGTAGCTGGTGCTATACGCGATTTGACAACGGCAGGGCTAAGCTTTGTAAACAGCGAAGTGCGCACGTAGGTACACGCACTGGATAGCAGTTACTTGCAGTTGCGAGGGTTGATCGAATTCCACGGCAGTGGACCGAATGGTCCGTCTAATTTGTATCTCCGGGTCCATCCGCACGCGCCTGTGAGAACCGATCGAGAGTTTGCCCAACCACTCGTGGGCTGCCGATTTAATTTTCCGGCTGTTGTTTGTCCAGCGCTTTTCTCGCGATTACCCGGGACTCTTTGTGTTTGCCTTTAAATTTCTTTCAGTTTCTATGCTCATCGTAAGGGATTTGATGGCGTGGCGATCGGGTGTATCGCAACGCGAGATTTTTCATCTCTATAGTGCTGGTATAATATCTCGATCGAGCTTACAGTGGTGTCTTAGAAAACGCCGATTACATGCCTAAAATAAGTATCGATTTTGTATAAAAATATTCGTAATAACGAACTGGCGTGTCATTTTTATTTTTCCTGGGAGTTTATTGACAGAAATATCAATAAAACCGATACGGTTGAGGGTAGAAATGAATACTTCATGAGATGTATGTATAATTTTATTTTCGTACCCATAGTTAAGCAAAAAAAAGTGCAATGAAAATAAGAAAGAAAAAGCTCTACGTTGGCCAGCTTCTACACCCATACATACGTACATATACGGGTTGAAGAGAAAAATAGGATAGGTATACACGTGGAAGGGACTTGAAAGCAAAGTTCACGCTGATGATTTACCTTCTGTTTGCCCCACCACGTTGTCTGTGTATACATTGTATGTAGAGACGTACGAGTTTCCCTTCGTCCCGGGGGAAGTGTTGACTACAGAAGGCGAGTTTTTTTTTTTCTATGGATTAAAGAATATTATTAATAACATTTTTATAAGCAATATTTTATTACATCACCATTTTAAGCACGATATAGAATTCAGTTTCATTTAAAGAGAAAATAAATTTTTTTTTCAAAATCAAAAAAAATTGTTGCTGAAACTATTTTGGTAAATGTTAAATTAATAATTTTAACAATGTAATATAATTATTGGAAAAAGGGAACCTACAGTTTTTCATAGTTTTCAAGGGTTATCAGGTTCATTGACTTGTAACATTCGATTCAACTTGAATATTTTTGTAATAAAAAATTTTATTTTTTAGTTTCTACGGTTACACAAATAATTTATTTGAAATGAAACAAATATGTCGATCTGTTTTTGATGGTATATAATATTTATTTCTAATTGTTTCCAGTAAATAAGCTTTTATAAAATCGTAAACAACAGCATCGAGAAAAAATTTTACAATCGTACGTATCGTTCAAGAGTTATTTTCCACACATACATCATCCATATATATACATGCCTTTGAAGAAATGAAATCTATCAATTGAAAGGATTGCATAACTTGTATCTTCTCAAGTGTAACCACGCGTTTTAACATTCAACAGTAAAATATAGTCAGCTTTTATTTATACACGGTATTTTTTAAAATCGAAAATTCATTATAACGCGTGGTTTTCATTACCCTTCGCTACCTTATTATTACGTTTACGTTCAAGTACCCATAAATTTGTTTCAATAAAAATCCAAGCAGCGACTGGTTGTATGGTTAACCTTTCAAGAAGCCTCTTTAGGCCTCTCCTCGTTACAATATTGCAATGTAACTCCGTTGGAAGGGAATTATGAAGTTTAATCCGCGCCGACGCGCTGTTGATTTTTCGCCGCCTAATGGCCTCGTCAGGCTGCCTGTTTTCCCAAGTCACGTCACGAGAGCTCCTTGGGAATTCGTTCACGCAAATGCACGAGGGATTTGCCGACTATAAACACACTACAAACCTAATCTCTCGAATTCTCGTGGAACATGTGATGATAAAGGCACTCGGAAAATAATTATTGCGAAATTTCACGTCCATTCGCAGATTTTGGAATAACTTGTGAGGTCAAGGATGTACATAGCTAAATCAAGCAGAACCAAGGAACTGGAATTTCAAGTTTTGGAGTGTTTTGTATCAGTGATGAGATTTTTTATTTTTTATTTTATGGACAAAACGAACTTTAAATATATTTTACGAGAGGTAAATTTTTAAAAGTATAAATTATATGTTATAGCTAAGTTTCCCTATACTCTAACGAGGAAACTCGAGTCCATTGTCCACTTCCCTCTCATCCACCCGAAAGTCGCATAGTGAATATTATCACACTAATTCGAGAGAGATCTCGTTAAGCCAGATGGAGCATTACGTCTATTCAATTATTTTGTTACCTGTGCACTGGAATAGTGGTGCTTCCGGTACTGCGTCACTAAATGAATCTACTCGTGGCTGGAAAAGTATTTAAATTACAAGAAGGGCAGAGATTGAAATTTTCCTCGAGTGACTCGCCTTGATGTGCATGATTTAATAAAAATGTTTCAAAAGAGCATGTTTAATTTCGAAATTTTTCTCCTCGAAAAACCCTCGGGAAAAAGCGACTCTGCAAATGGAAAAAAAAAAAAAAATCGAAAACGAAGTCACGGAGAAAATGTACGAAAGTGGAAGCTTGAATAAGGAGCTTTGATAAAAAGGTCTAGTTCGTAAAAAATGCGTGCCTCCAAGAAGTTTATACAGTCAAAGGTTAAGTGGGAGAGGAAAATTTAGAAGAAAAATCGGAGGAGTTGGAATGATTAATGTCACCGAGAAACATGGAAAAAGGGACCTCCCCATTTCCTCTTTTTTTTTTTCCGGGAGCAGATGAAAAAGTGGTCGGTAGCAGCCGATGAAGAAGCGGTCCGAGATAGCCGCGCTAATTAAGAAGAAGTGCTTCAATCTGGGGGAAGAAAAAGGTCAGCCTCTCCTCTCTCGGGCCAAGAAAATAGCACCTCGAGAGTAGCGGAGTAAAATATGCACGGTGCATCACGTGTAATCAATGACTAATGGAAAAATATTTTACAAACTTTTATATGCAGCACAAACGTATAAAGAAAACATAACCACAGCACCCCTAGAATTTGTCATGCACAGCTATTTGGTATTTATACATCACGCGCTAATTGCATATAGTGTCGAGTATAATTACTTCTTCTTTTCATCAATTAACTTCTTATATACAAGATGCGATCGATCGTATACTTGTGTTGAACATCATCGTACTGCGAACTTAAAGGTACTCGCTGTTAAAAATCCTATTATATTATTTTTTCCATCCCAGACAAGTTCATTAGGAAGACTCCGTACCTGAGGCATATATTTTACCAACAATAAAGTCACGCAACCACGTTTCTCTGCAATACGTTTCCCCCCCCTTTAATTATTAGTCATCCCCGTCCACGGCCAGCGTTTTTCCCACTCGAAGTAAAAGGTCAACGACCCCTCGACGCGTCAATGCGAGCCACCGAGTCGAGCCCCCCCCCCAGAATTAAAACTTTATTCAGCATAAAGATAAAAACGCTGGAGGGGAAAAAAAGAAGCTTATTGCGATGCAACGCTGGAATAAATAAATAAACAAATGATAAAGACAACCTCTCGAGTGACACCCTCGTGACGTTTCGAGGCAGACGGCCATCTATAATAACACAGGGAAAATGAAGGGACAGGTGTAGCATAGAGACGGTGGTAGACGTCAACGTCCAGGGGACGGGCTTCTCTGTCTCCGTTGCAATCGATAGTATTAAAGAATATATGAAGTTCAGGCAGCAACCTTTCGCTTGTATAAGATATATATATATATATATATATATATATACACGTATACGTTCATTGGCGAAAGTAAGTGGGGAGGTATGTAGATTTCACGTGAGAGCGTGAGGAGGTAGCACGCATTGATTTCATTTGATATTATATTTCGGAGACGTTTTTTAATACATTTCGTAGTGTCATGGGAGTCAATAAAATAAGGTATAGAAAAACGACTACAGTATAGTTTTACATATTTTACATTGGTGTATTAGATTAAAAACATAAATTTTATAACATCATGTTATAATTATAGATAACAATTATTATTATACATTAAATTTAAAACCCAAGATTTGGAATTTAAATACGATATTTTCTTGTTTTTTTGTTCGATTAAAAATTTAATAACAAAATGCATCTACATGTATACTAGTTTACACTCGCGATCTCGTATATGTATGTGCGTGTGTGCATGTGACGTTTCGAGCATTGATCTGCCGGTCGTGCACGTAAGTACATATATATGTATATACTTACGGGGGAGCGGGGGGAGCTCACTTAAATATAATTTGATTAAAAATAATGTTAAAACAATCAAATTACTACGTAAATTGAGGGGGAGCTGAGGGGGAGCGGGGGGGGGCTGAGACTCACTTTCGTCAATACAACTATATAATATAGAGAGATATATATGTTATACCTATGTGTACACTGTTATTGCGGACGAACCGGTGATAACATAATAGTGGCAATGATAATAACAAGGTTTGGTTCGGGAAACAATGACCCTCATGTGCGACGACCCTTTCTGGTACTCCGCACTTTCCATCCCTTTTCTTTTATGTCGAAGGTATACGATGTAGAGGTAAATGGGGATGTGCGAATCGGAAAGAAGCCATACTGGGCCTCTGTCACGTATATTCAACGTATACATTCAAGAAAGTTTTTAAGTTTAATTTTTTTATTTTTGCATTTTCTTTTAAGTTTAAAATTAAAAAATATAAGCCAGAGAGAGGGTTGATTCATCATAGGTGCATCTGTAATTTTATATCGCCTATAATTCGTTAAACTTTTCTATGCAGTAGTAAAACTTTTCTATACAATAGTGTGGTAAGCTATACAGCTTCGTGTTCATGGCTAACAAATAAATGAATAAATATATATATACACACACATATGTATATATATATATATGATTATTGTTACGTGATACCAAATAATGTCAAAACAAAAATAGCAACTCACCCACGCAAACACGGTGTGACAAAACGAAAGTGACGCCCAGAGTAGTCGTGCGTGACAAACGCGTCGATCTTGGGTGTCGAGGGGGAGATAGAGGGTCAACGTGCGAGTGAGCCTCAATAATTCAGAGTCGTCCACGTGACTCGGTCGATCGACTAGCTGATTCAATTTCACCAAAAGTGTACCTCTCGATTCGTATTTGCCTTTTTAATGCAGATTAGTTTATGTACGCCTCACATAGAGCGGTATACACATAAAGGGTACTAGAAGAGAGTTGTGAGAGTTTTACTTTCTCTAGAGTGCAATTTTTTTTTTTTTTTTTTTTCATCAGAAGATATTTACCAAAGCAGAGACTTGTATGCGAGAGTTTTTGAAGTGCTCCCAGAGATTTTAATTGAAGAGGGAGTACGGGAAAGCTCCGTAATTTGTTCCCTCATATTTTTTTTACCCAATATCTTTCATCGTCGATAAATGCCACTACTGTTCAAAGATACACTCGCGATACTCTCGTTGTCATCGTTTTTCTGGTCCAATTAAAAATTTCGTTTGCTCGGCAAAGCATGACTCTGTACCTTATATACGCGTAGCCCTTTGTCGCTCCTTTCCTTCTTTTTTTTCCTCCTTCTCTGTATACGTTAAATCGACGGACGGAGTTTAAACTTTTTAAAAGCCAAAGGAAAATACACTGCCAACGAAATTGCCAAAGGCGGAGGAGTAGTTTTGAGACAATTAATCCTCTCTCAGTTCAGCTTGAGCAGCTTCTTTCTCCGCGTCCTCTTAGTCTTCTTCTTCATCTTGACTGCATATTCATCTAATTATTGCGTCGTTGTATTTTTGGAAGGTACTTTCCTTCTTGGGGAATTTCCTGCTACCAAAAATAATTCCCCGACAGATCGTTTTTTAGCTGAGATTTTCAATGACAAGTATAGGCCTTTGAGAGCACTGTCGACGAGTTAAGATGTCTCGTCCTAATACTAATTACCATTTTTTTTTATGTTTGAGGTAAGTTACCTACTTAAAAATTCTTTTCGAGGAATAAAGGGTAAGTCCAGCGAATACCAGTGATTTTTATTAAGTAAAATAATAATCTTCAATTTATTTTCATCGCTTATTATGTCGATAAAAGCATTAAAAAAACAATTTAATGTACATACAGTTACCTACTGATTAAAAGAGAGTCCAATTTGCAATGTGGCACTAATGTAACGTCGAATGTTCTTAGAACGAGACGACCAAAAGAGACACGTACAGCAGGTAAAGAGTAAATAGAACTACGGGACAAGGGTCGAAGAAAAAAAAAAAAAAGATATGAGGGAGACGTGGAAAAAGGAAAATCAATACCGTTGGCGAAGAATCGAATGTTCTGCTTCATCAGCAGCGATAATTGTCTCCGGCAATGGCTCGTCGAGGCGAAAGGCCACCAAAGTCCATTAAAAACGTTAACAGAAAAACTCTGTCCCTCCACCACCTGCTCAATTATATACTCTCTTTATCCACATCTTGTTATTCTCACGGAGAATCAGGTTCTGTTGTACTGAAAAAAAAAAAAAAAAAAAAAAATCAAAGTAGGAGATGAAAAAGGAGCTGCAGACGCAAAGTCCTCGTTAAGGGAAACCCACTCGACGCTCGATAAGTTTTACGGCGCCTTTTTATTCCCGTCGACTGTGGAGGGGGAGGATATTTCTCTTTGGAGAAAAAGAAGAAGCGACGCCGGCAATTATTTCGACTGTGAGAGACGCGCTATAATTGCAGGAGATTAAAATTATCCTCAGCATCCCTTGTCCGTGGCTCTGAGCGCGAATCTCCCTCCAACGGAGTATCCTTTAAGACGGAGCTTTTCCCTCCACCCCCTGCCCCTTGGACTCGCTTTTTCCCTTTGTAATAAGTCGAGGGCGCAGTTGGAGCCTCGGCCGAATCGTATTAAACGTTATTAACCCATTTTTCACGAGCCACTGGAATCGTCACACGGAGGGAACAGGCGAATCACGACCAAAGAGCTCAAGGTGTGAAAAATATTAAAATTCCCGTCCCCGGGACCCGTGACTATTAAATTGTATTACAGTACGTACGTGTTGAGGGTAATTACATTCCGCTACAACGTCCTTTTTTGATCTCATGAGAAATCTCGGTGAGGCATTTCATCAAACTGTGGGGCACGAAGTGGTGCACCCAACAACGGATGTATTCTCTTTGATCAGCAGTGATCTTGAAGATGCGTCTAATAACCGGCATTTACGAAATAACGAGGCAATGCAATACCGATCGCACTTGTTATTTGATCATCTCTTTGAGAGTCTCAGCCTCCTCCCAAGTTTTTAATATCAAAGTTGTAGAGGTACGCAAGCAAAGAAAAAAAAAAAAAAAATGGCAAAGATTTCTGGAGCCACAGAACTGCAAAGAGTTAAATAGTTTAGAGATTTTTCGCTCACCTCTATAGAGATATGAGAGGATTTTCTGTCCAATATATCCTTTTTGTGATGCCTACTTTTCCTTTCATTACTCTTATAATTAATTATTTTCAAAACATTGCATCGCTACCAGCTGCGTTTCACATCCGCACTCGCTCGCACAATACATTACATTACACATCATCAAAACTTGACCCTATTGCTCTTTGTCGCGTAAACATACCCACACCACGAGACTCCACATGTAATACGAATGGAGCCGCAAGTGCTCACAGATGAAGGAGTGGGGAGGACGAGCAACAAGTATCCAGGCAGAGCAGATCGCAGGGGATAACGATAAGCGCATCCGCAAGAAAGCTTTCTCCTTCTCTCCTTCTATATACCCTCCTCGAGCTGTGATGCAAATCATTGGAAGAAATCTCTCGCAATCGTAGTAAATGCGACTGGGTAATCATCCTCACTTTGCGCGATTTATACCATTTTCTCATACATCATGCACATAAGTTCATGTGACTACCACCTGTATGACTCAAATTATCTGATGAAAAAAAAAAAACAGATAATATGATTACACATCATGTAAGTTTTCAAGGGTACTGATGTTGACGTCTGTTGTTTGGTGTTAATCGGGTGGTTCTCAAAACACTAGTCATTAAAGTCTAGAGTATTAAAAGAAAGCCAAACTTCCTTGAGAGTTTCGGGCATACACACACGTAACTTTTCGTGTCCAAGGCAGAGCTACGATGAGAGTTCATTAATGTATCGAGCGAAGGTTGAAATTGCGCGGCAAACACTCGAGCTTTTTTCTCCCGGCTAATTGCAATTGGCCGCGCGGGTCGAAAGATAAAAGTATGTAGGTATACCCGAGGAGCGAAAAAAAAATAAATAAATAAATAAACGAGACCCTCCTGTACATACGGCAGTGCTGTCGGCAAAAATGAGAGGGAAGGAGGCGGTCGTTACACGCGCAAGTGCAATGGCTCTCCTCCTAACGAACCGTCCGAGTGCTTCTTTTCTTCCGCACCCCTCCTACGTAGATCCCAATTATTGCGCTGTTTAATTTGCCCCATTTTTTTCCTCGACTTTTCAGTATTGGCGGGCATCGGCTCTTTTCATCGCCGTCACTTTATCATTCACCCATGGAGTAATAAAAAACGGCGCGAGTTCGGATTCTAATTTTGGAGCAAAAGAACCACCCACTAGCTGATTAAGAAGTAAAGTGAAAAAAAGGGGTGTTTAATCGTTTCTTATGTACAAAAGTTAATTTTTCGTTTTTGTTCAAGTATTTCCACTTGCCCTACCTTTTAAACTTAAAATCAAAAAGACAAGGGCCCTTCCTCTCCCTTTTGATGATACTTCTCAAAGTAACGTTCGATGTGAAAGACTTTATTTTACACTTTTACGCGTTTAAAGTCAACATTCAATGCTGTAAGTGCATCAACCCTCAAAATTAAGCCAAAGTAAGGGGAAACCAAGAGCAAACAGAGTAAAAAATTCCTAGGCTGGGCTAGTCTACCGCAGCCATGGGTATTGAGGGGGGCCTAAAAAATACGCAAAAACAGCAACCACCGCTTAACTTTCTAAGTAACCTCAGGTTGATCGTATTGGCATATCAATGGTATCTCAGGGAGACTTTTCATGGTTGAAACACTACTTTTGTAAGAATCGAAGATCCATGGTATACTAGATAATTTTTTTACTCTTGAATTTTCATAAGCTTGCATATATATATGGAAACAGGGATTTTTCAACTATCAGCGAACGGAAATTTTCCTTTTATTTTATATAATATTTGAATGAAGCCTCCTTTTTATGTTGAATTAATTCTTATTGTGTAATTATAAAAAGAAAAAAAAGAGTGTATACGAGCAAAGAAAAACATCGCTGCTGTAGTTTCGCTACTCTATTCATGGTTTTTTTTTTTTTTTTTTTTCATTAACGTGACTCTGGGATGTTTATTTAATTTTTATAAAATACATTTTTGTTCTATATAATGACTTGACATGTATACACATTGACTATTATTTTCGGATGTAATTAGCTGTTGAACGTTTCCTTTTTAGTAATTTAACTGCTTTTTCCCCTTTCAATTTCTGAGCTCTCAAAGGTTATCGTTAAAAAATCTCAAAGGTATCATTGAGTTGTCAACAAGGTATTGAAAGGCCCCATTCGCGTTTAAGAAAACCGCAAGTACTCTCCTCCCTCGCGAAAAAAAAAAACAAAAAATCGTCCTCCTTCCTCTCCTGTAATTAGATGCGATTTCTCTTCCATACCTTTTTCCACTTTCAATGCACGCGCTGCCTGCATACACGGGAAAAAAAATTAATAGAGGAGCACTTGGTTTTTTTTCCCTCCTTTTTTCGTTTTATGCATGTAGTGCGGTCGGAATGGTTGCAAAAGTGGTGGTGGAGGATCCCGTTATATTTGCCTAACGAAATTACGCTCCGGGCCCGCGGGTTTTGGTGGAATAAAATTGGAAATAACCCGCGAGCGAGAGGAAAATGAAAGGGACGAGCCTCGGATGCTCATTATGTGTTACGCTCCAGCACTTACTGCGGCGCTGATACTGATACTCTGATTTTTTTTTTCTTCCTGTTTTGCTTGATGGTAAATCGCTGCACGAGAATTTCAAAGGGATCCCCCCCCCCTTTTTTCTCCTTTTTCACGGAAAAGGTGAAGTATATCGTGGGTAATTTTTTGCGCTGTGGCTTTTTATTGGAATTTCATGGGGAGCAGCGTCGGGATTTTCTACGTGGAAATTTTGTTTCGTCGGGTGCGATACTTTTGCATGACGAGTGTACGACACGTTTGGCGCGATGGAGAATCAAAGTTGATTAAAACTGTGGCACATAAAGCTTGGAAACGTGCGATGAAAAAAAAAAAAAAAAAAAAAACACCAAACATTGCACATAAAGACAATTTTTTTGCAAAAAGTGCGGGGGAGGGAAAAGGCGGTGGTAAAAAAAAGTTCCTCCCCCCACCCCTACGTGTGCGCGTATGGGCGCGGTCTAGGGTCCACGTGCCACTGCGTGCGAAACTGCTCCAACAACTGTCATTCCCCAAGTTGGATGTGGTCGGGCGACCGCACTCTGGAGCCGTAAAATTCCTCGCGCCGAACAACGCCGGAGTCACTGTGTGTGTGTGTACGTCTAGCCCCCTTTTGTCGAGGAACAATCGCCGGCTATTCACCCCCACACCCCCCGATATACCTACTGGCTGCTGTTGGCCTGACTCTCTCTGCCTTTCGCTTCGGAAGCGGGTAATTTTTCTCGACAAAGTCCCCCCTCCCTCCCCAACAAAGTTTTGATAGTACACCTGCTTTTTTCTCTCTTTCTTATTGACAGGCAGCGGAACGCGAGAGACCCCGAGTTTTTCATTGCGGGTTGGAATTGTAGATTTTAATTCTTTTTTTTTTTTTTTTTTTCACTTAATTATAGCCAAATAATTACGAAGCATTGCTAGGATCACCATTGAAACAAAGAGGGAGATTTGACTTTCGACTCAAGTTTTCAAAAAAGGTTGCTTGCATCAAGTGTTAAAACTTTTGCATCAACAATAAACATGTAAGTAAATAATTGAAAATAAATTCATAGATACATCTATTAGGATACAACATTTACAACTTGCACCTCAAAACTTTCAAAGTAGCTGCATGGATTCGCATCACCACAAGCTAGGATCTCTTCCAAAAACAAAAATAAAAAGAGCAACAACAACAAATAGCTAAAGTAATCGAGGAAAAGCTAAGGTAGGAAGGAAAACGCAAGCTCAGCATCTTTAACAGTGGTAGAAGTAGGAAGAACAAAAAATAGCGGAAATCAAAGAGGAAGGAAGGTAGAGAGAAAAAAGCAGTGCTGCCGAGTCATAAGCGTCGGCCCATGCCCAAGTGGTGCAGACAGTAGTGCACCACGACTTGTATATGTATAGGTACCGTTAGAGGGGCCTACCCATCAATCTTTCATCTCAGAGTGGCGCATCGTCGTGGTACACCGACTCGAGAGTTTGGAGGAGTTGGAATGGGATCCAAACTGAAGAAGGAGAGGCGCGTGCGAAGAGGAAAGGCAATGCGGGAAGAGGCCAAAAAGACCCTTTCGTGGCGTGGCAGTGGAAGAAAGGGCACGTCGTAAGCGATTATTTTATCGCGCCCCGGCGATCTGCCAAATACCACGTACCCACTCGGCTATGGTATAGCATTAGACTATAGTAACAGCGTCCCTTTATTTATCGACAGCCCATATGTGCAAAGCTCCACTTTTCTCCTCTTACCTTTTCTTTTTTTTTTTTTCCTTTTTTTTTCTCAAAGCCGAAGGTGCACCGAAAATTTCTCACTTTACCCGGGATAGCTTCGATCTGCAAATGGAACATCTTACCCACGGCTTATGGTTACATTATCTCTCTTGCCTCTTACAGTCCTTTTTTTCATCTGCTATTTTGAATCACATTTTTTTAATCTTTAGAAAACCCCTTTTTGCGCTCGCGTTTTGCCACTTTTTTCCGAAGAGAATAGGATGTTTTTAAATTTTTACATTGTACTTAGGTACTAGCACATTGTCGATCAGCAAAAGATTATTATTAGACGCACCATCTACTTTCCTGTACCCTCTGAATTTCAGTTGCCACGTCAAAGGTCGACTCTGCAGGTTTGGCTGCAGTTGGATGGATAAAAAAATTAGAAAAATTTTGTAAAATATCTCGCACACCCATACACCAACGTATACAGCTGGAGTGGCCCCGAGAGGAGAGTAGAAAACAAAAGTAAGCAAGCGTTAATCCACAGTTGGCGAAACTTGGCTTCGGCTCCCCCCAACACACACACAGACACAAGCGTGGTTGGATGTACCGTGGAGGAGATAGCGAAAAGATCGAAAGAGAAGCATCGGAGCGGAAGGGAAGGGAAAAAAAGGCTCGCCCGAAAGAAATTAAAAAGTTACCGTACATCTTTCGCCTGCATCGTTGCGGCCTGCACGTACTCGGGCTCCATGTACACACGCTCGCTGTAGCTGCGGCGCGTTCGAAGCAAGGAAAAATAAAACACCGAAAAGAGACGATGTATCCGTCGAAATTCATGAAAAATCGCGAGTCGGAGTAAACTTTATCTAATTAATGTTTGACACGTTAAGAAAAATCCCCTAGACTACGAAGATTTCCATAACTTTGTAGTAAGTAAGTAGATCTCGTGAGTAGGTCTAAACTTTTTGGCCGAAACGCATAGGCTTACAGTACACGTATCGCGCCGTGGAGAAAGTTTCAATTCGAAAAAAAAGAAAAAAAATCATTTGAGAATCGTTGGCAGAAGGAGAAGTGGGATTCGTTCCTATTTCCGCGCCGTGATTTATGGCTGTGGTTTCCTTCAGCTTCGAGATTGGCGCTTCGAAACTTTTACTCGCTCGACTATCTCCCTCCTTGTATCACCCGCAGATGCTCGCTTCCTGCTGTTTGGGAAAACAATTTCAAAAGTTTTTTTTCTTCTGTTGCGCTCCCTTTTGCCAGAAAAGAGATTAATAATCTTTCCGCCATAGGGATCCCATGGATGAAGTTCTCAAATTAAACGCTCCGCATGATGGAAGCGGGATACATTTGAACTGTTCTGCAGGTGTGCCATGTTCATAATAAGCTATAAATATTGGAATGATAATAGGATCTCTTGATACATAATGATCGTTTTTTATTTTTCCAAATCAGAAGGTCAATTTTTTTTATCTTTCCAACAAATCTCGTGTAGAGTACCATTGATCGCTCAGCAAGTGTGGTCCCCTACTCTCTTCGTTTGACCACTTGTAGCTTTAGTGATGCATTTGTTTCAAATGACCTGATTTGTCGCACAAGTAAGACAGAGACATATTTATTTATTTAGTTTTCTACACTTTTCAGTTTAGTGCTTGATGTACCTGATTCGTGCAAGTATCCGATTTCAACATATAGGTGCTTTATTGATACTCATTTCGTTTCAAAATTTAAACCGTTTGGTAAAAGTAACAGGGATGTAAATATTGGTTCCGGTCAATTGTTAAAAAAAAAAAAAAAAAAAAAAAAAAAATTATTTACCATATCGAATGTACAATCAAATTGACTTTCAATCAGTCGAAAATCCAATCACTGCAAGAACTGTATTGATTTAAAAGCGCAGTTGATTCAACCATTTTGGCAAACAATCGATCGAATGTGCTTTTAGATGAGTAATTACTTTTAAAAAACCGAAAAGGTCAATGCACAGGAATCGGGAAAGGAAGGGACGACGAAAGGCAGGAAAATTTTTCGAAATATGTACCACCACGCGTGTCTTGTACATCAGAGAGAAAAGGGTGTGGCAGAGGAGGGTCTCTGCATAATGTCGAGCGAGGAATTGGTAAAGTGTCGCGCGAATTTTCGTGAATTTTCGTGAAAGCATCGGTATAATACACGATGAAGAAAAAAGTTTTCATACAATCATTTATACGAAGCTAACTTCCATAACACATAATGACTTACATATCCACATGGAGTAGAGCAATAATTTATATCGGTGTTGGTGTAAAAAAGAAAACGTGTAAGCACTTGGTTATCGGATGAACATGTTTTTATTGGTAAGTGTTTTTGGGATCGATTAAAGTGTTGTTTTTAGGGGTAAGCTCAAGTCATCTACTCACGCTCGGCTCCTCTTATTCTCCCGTCGCTGTTGTTTGTTGTCTTTGGAGTGACTTGACAGCCACAGGAAAAACATAATTTGGTACACATCTAAAGAACTACTTTCCATTTCCTACCCCCTAAATTGGAGTTCTATCGATGTTCTTGCTTTCGACAGTATTTATCGTCTATGCTACAAAGAAGGGAGAAAAAATGTCGCTTACTGTGGAGGGATAGTAATGGGGATATAATAGTCCTGAAACGATCGGCCACTCGAAAATGGGTCTCCCGTAGCCAATCATCAAAGAGAATACAACTTTTTTTCTTTTCATATCTCTTAATCATTCAGAGTTATCTGCAGGTTTCTCACTCTTTTTTTTAAATTATTTTTTTTTGTTTTATTTTTTTATTTTTTAAAAATTTATCTCAGTTCAGCACGCTGTTTACGTACCACATCGTTTTTTATCTTTTCGTTCTCTTTCACGATAGTAGCCTTCATTGACTACGTTTGTTTCGTTGTTATCTTAAAGCACCATTACCCGTCGATTTTTTATCGTCACCTGAATTTTTCTTCTTTTTCCTTCATAAGCTATACTTGCCACCTCATAAGCCTTGTTCGATTTGCTTTTTTTAGAAGTACTTGAATTTAATACTTGAATAATATTTTTAAAGTATAACTTCCGCAGACAATATTCTCTGTTTGCTTGGAATAAATTAGCGTTTTGACTATAACCGCATAAACGTAAATACTCGTGCTACTCTCAGAGTATGAATTTCACGGGGTTGTACGAAACGAGACAAACAAAGACGATGTGGCGACGAATATTCTTTACAGTCAGAATATGAACGACCTTTGGATGGCCCAGTTTCTATGACTGTTTGTCCCCAACCTCACGCTGATTACTCCGAGCGATAGCTTATTATAGCAAAAAATAATAATTTAAAAAACGTAATTCCTTAGTTTTACGCGTACATAAGTTTCTGAAAAACTGACACATCATATATTGCATTCGGATGATTTTTCCAAATTAATGGAAAGGAATAACTTTGCCCCATTTCACTCCCTCGTTCGCAATAATTTGCCTTTCTGAAGGGTAATTTTCTTTAGTACGAAAGTAAACTGCTTCAAATAAGGTACTAAAACAGTACCTAATTCGAGCTTGTGTTGGAAAATATTCCGAGAAAAGACGAAAGTATACATAGTACAGTTTTGTACGATAGGGTTAGGAGTCTACAACAGTGATGGAAGAGAACAGAGAAGAGTGTACGCAATTTCGGGCAGTGCAACCATTCGCCTCGGGATTAATGGCGGGTAACCAGAAGATTTCGGGAGATCCTCCTCAAACACGCGTTTCAGTCTCCCTTCCTCTTGCACCTCCACCCCTTCGTGCGTCCCCCAACACTAACTCGCCCATCCAACTTCCTCCCACACGCAAACCCACGATTCCTTTTCTTCCGCGTAGGGCACGTGGGAAGAAGGTATACACGCATGGAAGCGGTGGGTTTCGGCAATTGTTTGGAAAGAGTCGCTCGACAAGTCACCGGAAAATTAGTTCCCAATCTCCCCCTAATGTCACCATTACCCCCTTGTTCCTCCAAAGAATCCCTACTTTTCTCTTCTCGATTCTGCGGTTGATCTACTCACTTAAGCTGTACCGATGCGTCTACCGCAATTTCGAGATCAAAAGACCACCAACATGTATGTAGGATCGAGACAATCGAGTTGCAACTACTTTTGGTTAAATCGACTGTACCTTCATTGGCCATCTAGTTCTGTGACTATATCATCGATCCAAAATTTCAGGGGGTATAGGCCAGTCGGAGCTGCTTTTGTCTCGCATTGATGGTGCCCTATGGGGGGGGGGGAACAATAATATTGATGACAAACATTGGCTAATTGAGAATCTGTCGATTGTGCATACATTACGTAAATATATAATGTATTGTATGTACAAGCTGCCCTGCATCGCCAAGTTGATGGTTGGACCGGCACTGATTGCTTCTCCTCAACTGGCAAATATCTGTTTTACTCGGTGACAATGAAAAAGAGACTTAGCAAGTGCATGTAGTTTTTTTCTTGTTGAAAGGATTCATGTTTTTTTTTTTTACCTTTTTTTTAAGGGATACATAATCAGACTTTTAAATGTACTGGTTTGGGGAATGATATCCTAGAAATCTCCCTCACGTAAAAAGGACCAAATGTTTCGTTCAATAAGCTTAAAATGGCCATCGTATGAATTTCATTCAACTCACTGATTATGATCAATACTTTTAATAAATCTCTAAAATACAGAAAAACTGAAAAAGACAAAGAATGAAAAAGCGTCTCCCAATTGATCTCAAACAATGATAGCAGCAATAATGTGAATAACAACACGTACGTGTGTCCATCTTTTGCGAATACTCAAGCGAACTGATGGCATATAAGGTAGATACCGGGTCGATTTAACTTATGTTGGTTCCGGTTAAGCCTTGGGTCGTAGAAAGGTGGATGTTTGTCAGTGGCCCACGTCGCATCTGTCTTTCGGCGCTAGAGCAGAGGTTTCACCCCCATACCACCCTAACCCACCCTCGACCAGACTCTCTCTCACGTGTGATGGATACAAGGGCTCAGGGAGGGTGTGTGCCTCGATTGCACCAACAGCAAATACTCGCTCGATGCATACCAAAGTAGTGGTGCAACAGTGGGAGGATGACAGGAGGTAGATACAACCTCTTGCGTGTAATGGCATGTACTGAAAAAAAGAGCAATGTTATGGGCTTCATCTTTGATTTTTTGCCGTACCGTTGCATCTCCAGAATTTTTGTGGCTTCAGCACCACACATTTCTGACAAAGTCTCCAACCAAAGATGGAAAAACTTTTTCATTAAAAATCTTCTTTCTTTTCGGACACTCGTCAAAATGAAGGTAAACAGAGGGTCGAGGTACGCAACTTGAAGTACTTGTGGTACTTTGCACCATCCTCTTCTTCCTTTCCCCTTCGCTTCCGACTTCGGGGAGTTTCCCTACCCCTAAAAGACTCCCTTCAAAGGGCCTCTTTCGTCGTCTCGCGTAGGTACACCCTCTTACGTTTTTGTGGCTCCGACCAATCCTCGAGAGCATCAGCGCTCCATTACACGCCACACGTGAGTCAAAAAGGGGCTGGTGCTCGTGTGGAAAAAAACCATCCCACGAACAGAGTATCTATACATCTGATTTTCTTCGGTTCCGGTTGTTCGAGTTTCATCCGATACTCATCCCAAGTGATGGATACCTACCCCCTCATGTGGGGGATGTAAGCTTTGATATCAGCTTCGGGCCGATGAATTACAGGATAGTATTTTTCCTTCTCCTTCTCGTATCGGAGTCCAGTGAGTGGAAAAATACAAGGGTGCGAATCCCCAAGGGCTGAGAGTTTTTGTGAAGGGACACGAGCTGTGGAGTGGGGAAGGGGTACTCTTGCGGGTGGCTACTCATCACTGAGTGTATTGTCTCTGGCTCGAGGGCCCTTGTTGGGAGAGATCGAGAGGTGCTGTTGCACCACACCCCTTTTTTCGATGCACAGCGTAGGGACAAGTGGAAGCTTCTTCTTTCGCAACCTTTAAGGCCCCCGACTTGATATTATTCTAAACACCCCATGGGCTGTGTTTCACATTTTTACAGAATATCCATTTACATTCGTATGGAATATGTATTGGATTGTTATAAAAGTTAAGGCAGATAGGAATTTTTTTTTTTCTAATTGAAAAGTAAAAAAGTTGGTGTGGAATATATGAATTGGAAAATATTTAGGAACGTGTGTGACGGTGGAGTGTCCAGCCGTAAATAGTCCCCGGAGATGGGGTCAGTGATGTGCTCCATAATTCAGACGTGGGGAGCGAGCCGAGGATCGTCCATAATTCAAAAGTGAAAGCTCCCCGCAGACCATGTGCATTGTACAACTGCGATATGCGTGCTTCTGAAAATTTCAAGGCCCAACTCTCTTGTACATATAACCAAACCTACAGAGATACCGTCTACGTAGAGAAAGAGATGGTACTGCAAGAAGAGAGTAAGGATTGATAAGGGTATCTTTTACATCAACAAAGTAGAGGAGAAAAAATGCTGGGCTAAATGAGACTGATAAAATTTTTCGAGTTGACTTAAGGGCAATGGAAAGCTTTTCCATCACTTCTCGTTCGATCTTGGGGCTTAATCTTCGCGAGGAAATTACTCAGGCAATTATTTATTAGTCCCCTTCTCCCGAAGATCAAAGTCCTGACGGGGATCCCTTTCTTCTTTCCTGCGTCCCTTGGAGGCCTGGCATTTTTTCGGATCCCCTTTCTGTATACACCAGCACCAAATTGTACGGCTAGTGGTGCGTCAAAATAACGCAAAAGCCACTGCGGTGGTTTCAATTTTTAATTTCCTGGGGGTGCCCGTGGAATCACCTTCAAAAAAGGCCTTCGAACTTCTCTGGCTGTCGCTCACCTATTCCCATAGCCATTAGCTATTCAATTACCCGAAAAGTCTCCCTTCCCCGTCGCTGTCGCTCCCAGCTCCAATGTTATCCTTGAGTTTTTTAATGTTTGCTCCCTGCAAACTGTTTGTTTTTTGCTAATTGATTTAGCTTCCTGTTTCCTCAACTGGTGGACCACTCTGTTTTTATTTTTCTTTTTGCCCTGTCTTTTGGGCAAATTTTGATTAGTTGTCAGTTGGGACCGTCAGAAAGTTGATATTTTTCTTTCGGAGGAAGTAAAGCATTGGAAAAAAATATAGCCAGTTCTGGCATCTTGCCCAGTGATTTCTCAATGAAGTCCAGTTCTGTGCTACTCTTGTCAAGGATATAAAATTCTGAAAACTTTCAAGTATACATCAACAACATCGGAAGCAGTAAAGAGGATCGCATGTGCTCGTAACATAAAAACACCGAGTTGCCACGTGTATATGTTTCATATGTGGTTTTCTTTTTATGATTGAAACTTTTTTATAAGTGAACGTAGATAAAGTAACTACTAGCTCCACTGCAATTGTATAATGTTCCAGTATGATTATACTCTTCTGAGTTTCTACTCACGAACTAAGCGAAGCTTTTGATGGTATAATCTTCAAGCAAAACTTTGGATGGTTGTATTGTTATTAGAAAATTTATAGCCATGTTTAATGAATCATTACATAGGTGTATTGGTGAATTGCATATAGTAATTTCCACCTTAAAAATCATGGTGGGATTCTCGTTTTTCTAAAAATGTTGAATATTGAGCTAAAGCGAGACAAGAGAAAGTTCGTAGGAATAGAGTGTGAGGGAAAAAAACCACTCGGCGTTGTATTGTATTTACACGCTCTCGTAGTCGCTTCACTCTACCGTTGTTTTCACTCGATTTTTATGTATTCCCAGCGAGTCGCGCGACCGCGGCTTGCGCTAACCCATTAGTCCCCTTTGACTGGTACATGCCACCACTGGTAGCTACAGTTATTTGGTGCTGTTAACGTATTTTTTTTTTTTTTTTTTTTTTGGGGGGCCAAGTGATTTTCGATCAGCACCGAATTCGTGGAGAATCGGGTCAACGAGGGTGACGCTGACGTATCGCCGATCTGCAACCACCCACTATCAAAGTTAAATGGAAACACCCACACTTCTATCTCCCTCAGTTTTTGTCTGATTTCCTCGCTTCATTGATTGCTCTTTTCCCCTTTCATTTTGATCCTATAAAATGTTTAAATATTTTTTTTTTTTTTTTTTTTTTTTTTTTTTTTTTCTAGTACTTGAACTGAATGGATTTATTTGGAATGTAATATATCATCATCATTGAGTTAAGTTATTAAAGAAAAGATTCTCCAATTCACAAATTTATACTTTTTGCCGATTGTAATAATTGATTGTGTCACATCTACTCGTTTATTCGCGATTTCTTACATCGTTAGTATCGACGTTCTTTCATTGGTAATAAAATATTAAGGGAGTAAGAACAGTGAGGACATTGAGAAAAAAGTCGACAGGAAGGAATGATTATTTGAAGGTCACTGAATTAGAAATAATTTCGTCTTCACAAAGGGTTCACGAGGTTATTTACTTGAAAAAATTATATCGATATATTATACATTTTATGTTTTCACCTCCCCCGAATGCAGTTTTTGCTACTTATTACAAGGTGATTTTTTTATCTACGTCGTAAAACTTATCGAAAATATTCGTTCAAACACGGACACGTAAATCTGAATTAAAATTGAATCTCAAAAATATTTTCTCGAGCTGACGGTTTCTTACTCAGAGAAGGAGGATAGAATGTCTTTTTAAATAGATAAGCTGTATTTTTTTTTTCAATTCTACAAAAAAGGGAAAAGTCCAAGTAATTTTTTTTCTTTTTTTTTCAAAATGGAAAGAGCGATGAGCGGTTACGCCCTGAACTTAAACTTTCTTCGTTATTGGATATTACTTACGAGCAGAGCACTCGAAGATTCAGATTGGTTGGACGAACCTACATTGATTTTTTTCCTTTGGACTCATTCGTCTCCTTTTGCGTGGAAGTTGGGAGGTTTGGGGTCCGAGGAGTCCCTATGAAGGTCTCGAAGTAACTGTATTCATTCAAGTAGTCGGTGAAGCGTAACTTGAGAAATTGGTCCCCTTTTTCGTTCATCTCGGGAGAGATCGGCAAAAGCTTAATTTCCTCAAATTTGCGGGAAAAAGTTTCGCGGGGAAACTGATATGGACTCCCCTTCCTTCCTACAGATAAGAGAGCGATTATCGAACTAGAGGGAAATTTTCCCTACCCCCGACTTTTTTTGGAGGAAAAATAGTCCGAACGAGAAGAGCAGAGGAAACTATCGATCCCCCACAAGTTTCGCACAAATTCAGATTTTTAGAATAATTTTTTGATTTCGATGAAAAAATAGTTGGCCTGGATTTTCAGTAAAAGCACAAAAAATAATTCAATTGATATACGGCTCGGATTTTGTTTTAAAAAAAATCGAGTGTGGTGGAACTCGGAATTTCTGGGAATTTAACTTTATAGTTGACTGGTCAAAGCCTCGCCTCTAATTTTGCTGCTTCTGTTTCTGGAGTTGCATTCGGGCACATTTTTTTTTTCAACCGATTTTTCCCTCTATTCCGGTTAAATTCTGTGTAAAAAAAGTAGCACAAGAGTTGATTTGCTTTTTCGAGTTATTTATTAAAAAGAACAAGGCAAGGGAAGGAATTATTAATTACATTTTTTCATTGAGTCTGTACTCGTGTATCAATTGAGCGCAATTTGCTTTTTGATCCAGTTCACTGATTTTCGCCTTTTGTTTACCGCTCAAAGTGTTAATTAACGAATTGCAATTCCGCATATTTCACCAACTATTTTTTATTTTTTTGAAAATCTGGTTTATTTAAATCGTACGTGGCTCAGTTAACTAATAGATCAAATCAAACGTAATTTAAGAAGGTTGAGTTTCGTATCGCTCGCCGGCATCCACTTTACAGCCAATCAAACGAGCAAGACGAGGAGAAGGGGGTGGGGGAAGGGGTTCATTTACATCGGGATATACGATACCGGCGCATTGAATTTCTGTTCCTCCATTGAAAACGAGACTCCAGTATGGGAACAGCCAACTCGGGGTTAGTGTGGACCTAAGGACTAAACACACCAAGTGAGACAGACAAAAGGTGGGGAGGAGAGAGCAGCACCTGAAATGAGCTCCATATGCGAGTATCCCCGGCACCAGAGAATGTGACAACTTTGGCGTCAGGGAAACGGAGATCGAATATACTCGAAACAACTTTGACTTCGTTGACGTAGTTAACTGCCACTGTTATTGTCTCCAATACTCGCTGATGACTTTGTCCGTCTCTCCACTTCAGCCCTTGTTTACGCAAACGAGTGCATTTGCTCGTAGTTGGGGTGACGTCCACGGAAGTTTTGCCGATTGCCCCTTTCCCGAATCAATTGTCGAATGATCGAATTGGACACGAAGAGACAAGGAAATTACTTATGGGATGTTGTATCTAATTACTTGGGAAAAGGTCGAGTTTTGAGTGTTGCTAGTTATTGGTGGAGCGATGAGCTGCACATCACATAAAGTAAGAAAACTAAGAAGTTTATTGAGTGTTTTGAGTCGAGGGATCAAGTGGCCTATAATGTATGATAAAGAAACTTTCTCTCTAGAAAAACGCAGATTTATATACATTAACGAATTGGTAGGCACTGGTAGAATCTTTCAAAGAAACTTTCTGGCACTTACGAGATCGATCCTAAAGTAAGATCACAAAGACTCACACCAAGATAATTACGACAACCGTGGAGATTTAAAAAGTCATAGATCTCCGCTTTAATTACCATCAGTTAAGAAAACCTTTTTCAAGTGTCAAGTGATAAAAAAATTCGAATAACTCCATAAACACTTTATCTTAAAGCCCGAAACTTTCGGCTATAAATTACTGCTATTCAAAGCTGTTCTGATTTTTAATTCTCAACACTTGCAGTTGCTCGAGGTTTTGATAATTCAAAAAAGGAAATAATTTGTGCTTCTCTCCTGTCGTCAACTTGGATTGTATAAAAAACCCCTTGGGCAGCTTGTAAACTTGTACAAGTGAGTGAAAACGTTGATATGAAAAGAAGATCACAGCACGAAAGGGAAACCGCGTACAAGCAGTAATGATGTATATCAGTCCAATTATAGCTTTAATGTGTAGTGGCATGTGTTCGTGGTCTGTCTTAAAATGTGTGTGTGTGGGAGGAGGAGGGGAGGATAAGGGAAGCTTTGAAATGCAAATCTCGCAAAATTGCTCATTAGCCCAGTTCTACTGCGAGTGGGAGGAGAGAACATTTCGAGGAACAGAGAGAGAGAAAGGTTGCATCGCCGGCAGCCAACTGTATACGGCTGATTAGACTCCCTCCACGGGAGTCTCGAGTGATAATTAATTTTCGCAGTCTCTATGACGCCCGTAGCTCCCTACTGGTGTTAATTTTACAGATACGATGGGGATTCGTTCGGTGGGTAGAGTAACCCAGTAAGGGGATAATTTTTTACGATTTGCAGGTCTGAGGGTCATATGTGTGCTGAATATATATATACCAACTATATGGAGCTTGGGGTGCGCTCTCGAGGGGATTATACATCATTATATATACCATGCCAGTGTCAGTAAAACAAGTCCAAACAAAACTATTTGTCACGTGTAACATTCACTTTGTTGAGGGCTAAAAACGTCATGCGATTCTTTGTATTTTGTGAAAAAAATAAACTATTTCGGGACAAGGAAGCAGCAGCATACTTGTATTTCCATTTACGTACGTTATATTATAGAGAAGTAGGACCTGATAACATGTCAGCTATTGGATTATATTATTTAAGAGTCTTGAACATTCATCATCAAAATAAAATATCCACAAAGGCGATTACGACCGAAGCTCGACGCTTGTGGATGGGGAAAAGGTAAATTGGCGTGAATAAATAATGCCTCCACCCATAAATCAAAATACAAGTTTTTTGGCACATATTCACATGGCCACACGTTGAAGCTATGCAGAAGCTATGAAAAACGGAGGAGAAACTCTAAACGACGTGGGTGATCGACGTCAGGAGCTCGAATACGTGTGTAAAAATATTTACGCTCAAGGAGGTATTTTAGTTTACTCATAATTAAATTATACCTAGCACCGTCTCTCCATGTTAATTTTCTAATATCTCACGAGCTGCAGTCGAAGAGGCAAGTCCTTCGAACTGACGAGAAATCAATTCCTCAGCAGCACCACCGACACCTCCCTCCCCATCGTATGTCCTGATCTCATCCCGCCTAATAACCAATCACCCCCACGTCCCCCACGCGACATCCACCCATTGATTGTGCACAGGAAAGTAAGTATCAGTTGGGAGTAGATGAGACACTCCACTCTGTCGCACTAAAGAGTGACTGCGATGTACTCCCCCCTCACTTATTGTCTCTCGGGGAGAAAAGGGCAAGTGAGGGATTTTAGGCGCTGAGCTGCTCTGAGGGTGTGTATCCTTTTTTTCCCTCCAGCCACTCCTTGACTTCCTGCTCCTCGTGACGTTCAATTTTCTCGTAGCTCCCGTGCCAGACTCGGCGATTTATGCGATCGACTTTTCGGCTCTTCTCCTTTTTTTCTTCTTCGCTGTTCCCTTTAGTTTCTCCTCCAGCGAGAGTCGAAAGGGTTAATTCTTCCAGACAAAGGCATTTTTACGAGCAGTGCCTTCACATAGCTCAATTCATTGGATTTTGTAATTTTTCAACGATATTGTCTTCACCTTTGAAGATAATGATGGTGATGATGTTTCGCTTGTATATAGGGGTGTGACGAGTACGGAAGGAGCAAAAGAGATTACACCGATAATCTGCACCTCCGCCACCTCCTCGCGATAATTTAATCAAGTCGACGATTATAGACCACCTGCCAACCTATACCGGTAACTTGTGATCCCGAAACTTTAGAATAATTATCGGATCCATCGGTGCGAGGCCGCCACGTCGTTCGCCTGATACATCGGGATGAGTCGGTGGTGCGGGCAGCCAGAAAATTGGCTCTCGATTACCTAATAATCCACCAGAGAATTTGCACTTTGGGGCCTATGAAGAAGATCCTTCCCCTCCTCCTTTTTTTCTTACCATAAAGATAGACTTTTCTAACTACTTTCGCATGTCTAGGTATGTAATGCCAAAGTTTCCAACTCATTTGCACGAAAGTCTTGCTACGAGTTCTTGAACGACTAGCGTCTCAATGCTCGATACTTGGCGAATTTTTTCTCTCAGAGATAAGATCAAAACATTCTTTGGAGTATCCAGATCTGTTTGATTTTTTTCTTTTCTTCTTCTTTTTTTTTCTTCTCATTTTACGTTTTCTTCCCTATTTTCTTCGTATAAAGCGGAAAATAGGTGGAAAGTAGAAAAACTGTGTACCGGTAAATTTTAAACGGAAATATGATTAAACATGCCCTTATTCGGGTATACACGCATGTAATATTAAACGTTGAACGTTAATCGTCACTTCAATGCATCATCTAGTGCTAATGTATAAACACCCGTTCAAGTATAGAAAGAAACAAATATTTCGTACTGTGTTATGATCAATTGTAATTAGTATATATACGTACATCAACAATTGCCAATCATGTTTTGTATCTTCGTTTTAATACTTGAAATAGAGTCCTAATATAGAAAAATAAATGCACAGATTAGTTAGTTAAAACACTCAAACATTGTAGTAGCAAAGCAACAAAGATGATGATACGTGTGTATTGGTTCCATTGTACACTATACTTTAGCGGAAAATAATGGGCATCAACGCGATTGACCTTCTGGAGTGATAATGATCCCTAAATCAAGCCCAAACATGTCCCACCGATACGGTGATAATGAACTCAATTTCCTCTCTCTACCCACTCGATGGTCCCTCGATTCGCGGCAATCGATATGACGTAGTGTGGCGAGAAACTCTTCGTCCGGTGGTGATGGAGTGCGGGACAATAATTATGGGCTGCCATTAATCAACGCCAACGACGACGACCCCATCCCACCCCCAATAACCCCTACCTCCCCCACACCAGCTCATGGGTTTCTTTGGACGATAATTTTCCCGTAAGATTATAGAGGTTGATCGTACCCATCGTGTACTACACAATTAACTTCCTTCCTACCATTGACGCGTCTTTTGAGTAGTAGAGCTCTACATCCTACATTTCTGATGATTTATGTTTAGGCTATGGTTTGTTCCGTTTACGAGTTTTCGATACCATCTTTGATGGTCACATGTACATACCTACATCGGAAGAGTAAGCCAATGCAACTGTTCGACTCATGCAACACGTGGCCAGTGAATCATGTAAATGTATACACATACAATATGTAATACATGCACTGAGAGATTTACAAACAACTTTTTTGCCTCAGCCGAGTCGAGCTTCAAATATAGAAAATAAGCCATTTATTTACCACATACATACGTACCAACTTCGATATCCTGTACTTCGAGGGGTTGGTATCATGAAATTGGCTTTCCGACAATACCACCATATTTTCCAGCTTCTGATTCTCAATGTGGTATATTTGACGTTCAGAGAAGCCTCTTCCATGTGTTTACCAAATCAAAAATATGGAGGAGATCGGGAAAAGAGTTGGGGAAGCTGAATAATCGGACCCACGAGTCCAGGGAGGGGGTCTTTTGTTTGTTGTTGTCGAAATTACGGAAATCACCTTCCCCACCAAAACCATCGATACGAGATACACGAAGCCAGATTTGTTCTGCCGATGTTAATATTTCGATTTTCTCGGCAAACGCTCGGGACGTGCGTCGAATACAGGATATGCGTGCATACATGTATAGTCCCTCGTTTCTCTCAGTGACGACTGATACGTGATGCTCGTGTATGGGCTCCTCGTTTTCTTGCCTATGTTGGGGATGGGGAGGGTAGGCAAGCGAGTGAACGCGTATGTGAGGACGTTTTATCGGAAGATTTCCCTCCTTCGATTTGTTCCTGTTTCTACTCCCAAATGCCTCGATACATCCACCAAATGATTCGTGCTATTATCATCGGGAATCCAATTTTTCTCTTCCTGAATATGTATCGTTTCAAATGGTGCCTTTATTAAACTTTTTCGATTCATTCATCAGTACTGGGATGCACAATGAGCCAAAATGTTTTTAAAAAGTAAAATGGAAAGGGATGGGAAGGAAGTTGAAGGGTAAAATTGAAAAATTAGTCGACACAATGGGCCACAATGGGCCAGGCCAGCCAACAAAGGGGCAGCGGCGTTTCTACCATTTCCAAAGACACGCACAAAACCGATCGCGAGTGTGAGTGTGCGAGAATCGATTCTCGATCGCAAATACACCCGAGGCAGGTCGACTACAATGAAAACGTTGTATTTGACGTTTGGCTTGTTCGTCCTTACATATTAATTCATGTACCCACATATACCTACGTATGCAGTGGAGACTTGTTCTCCTTCTATTTTTCTATCCCGAATGACATCTCGAAAATCTACTAGCTAAAGTCAATTTTCGTTTTCATTCAAAAGCTTCTTTTATATAGATATTCTTTCTTTCTGTATCACGTTTATTAAAAATTTTTTTTTATATCATATCCGTATATACTACGACGACAGATAGGAGAGAAAAATTTGTACATGACCTTTTTCAAGTTGCAATTGGTAAAATATGTCAATACTTGAAAAATTTCCTTTTTTCTTCTTTGAAAAAACAATTTTTCGTTTTTCAGATATTTTTAGAACTTTAATTTGATTTATTTCTTCTACACCTCAGCGGTAGCAGCTCTCGGCAGTTCGAAGAGTGTCCTCGATAAAATTTTTATAATTGGATAGGTATATCCCGAGGTCCTTGTAGCTCCGACGAAATGTTTTGATCCACATTCGATACCTGACCTACATTCGCGACACTTTGCTTTTCCCACTTTCCGAGTATGCATGAACCACGCACTACGTATTGGAATACCTCGGAGCAAGTTTTTATAAAATAATTCGTCACGTTTGAGCAAAATTTCTTTTCCTCAAAGTATATCGAAACTTTTTTTTAGGCACGGCCAATGTACGGTAATGACTCATATTTTTACTTATACTTTTATGACGTTATATTTTTACTTATTGACTTAGATTTATCTTGCCTAACATCTGAGACGTAATTTTTTTGCACTTATCTGATGATACTTGTTTCCTCTTTTTACAGAAAATAATAATTTGTACCTGAGGGGTTTTACTTTTTTAAGTGTAATAGATGGCTATGGTACAAAAAATGACTCTTTATATCCACTACAAGAATAATGGCCCTGCCTCGAAAATGGCCACCCATCAGACTAACACTTCTTCCATCTCCGGAATCTCTGGGGGCAAAAGTTTTACTTTTCTCTCGAGCCCACGTCAAACTTCAAATTTTTCTTACGATTCGCCGGAGTTCCCTTATCAAGTTGTATAATTCGGGTCATCGATCAAACTCATCAGTGACGTTTTGTGGGATTACGCCAATTCTACTTTTATCCGTATTATTTGCACTTTGTTCTTTAAAAAATTAGTGAATGTTTTTTTTTGTTTAGTTTAAACTCTTGGCAGGTGCTTTTTTTTTAGTTCATTAACATTACAGGTACGCGCACAGTTCGGATGTAACTCATAGCAAAATGTGTATACTCGTGTCCACAGGAACTCGGTGCAGATCAGATAAAGGAATACTAATGGATGATGTAACAAAAAAAGTTGTTCAAAATATTAAATAGTGTGATGCAAAACACAAGAGTCTAAAATGTGGAGATACTCATGTGGTCCAGTTTTTTAATAATGTTAAGCTGAAAATCTCCAGATTTAGTTCAGTTTCCAGAGAGTCGGTAAGCACAGGTACGATGCGCGCATTGAAATTCCCAGCACGAAGTAGTTGACTCAAGCTTTCAATTTCGAGGATGAAAATTAAAAACGATGTCCTTCTCTAGTCCCGCTATGTGAGAAATTCCTTGCATTTCCTGTGAGGGAAGGAGGAGGCGTCTTGAGTCCACCATTTAGTCGGTAAGCCCTTGAGGGATTAGGGGGTGAACCTCCACCCTAACGAGGGGACAT
Source organism: Copidosoma floridanum (assembly GCF_036245765.1). NCBI lineage: Eukaryota > Metazoa > Arthropoda > Insecta > Hymenoptera > Encyrtidae > Copidosoma > Copidosoma floridanum. The sequence continues at coordinate 6,378,450 of NW_028321902.1, read as the reverse complement.
CTAGCTCTTCTTCAACTTAATCCAAGTGAGGGAGGGAAGTGGAGATGGAGAAAAAGTGCGTAGCAGAACTGGAGCGAACTGAGGCGTAACGAGGACAAAAAGAGGACACTCTCACTCCTGACCTTGTGCGGGGGAATATTAAAACGTAGCGTTTACTGGAGCAAATTGCGCAATTATACGACACAAAGAGATACAACAGGGACCTTCTTTCCTCACATTTTCTGTGTGATTTGGCAGAGTATGTCTGTACGGGGATTCTTCTTTTTTTTCCTACGAAACTTGTTATGATTTTGTTAATTTTCGATTTTTCTTTTAAAAAAAGGTTACAGTCACGCATTTTTGGGAAACAATTACACACCCCAACAATCGCCATTGCAAGCGACTGAGGGTGCGATAAAACCAGCCCAAGCATTTCTTGGGTCACGCAAAAATAGTTAGTCTCCAGTCAGCTGGAAATCAAGAAAGAAACAAAAAAAAGGGAGAAAATAAACGGGACGTGCTTTTATTTAAACTGGAAGGAAAGGGGCAGAGGGCGAAAGTCGTCCAAATACGTGCACGAATATGTGGAAAATCGTAGTCGTTCCGCATTATAATGGCCGCGTGCCACCGCCAAATGCAGTACGAAAATCGTCCACCCCCGAACACACACATACGTATACCTAAGCCTTTGCATGTAAGTGTACCCGAGCACTTGGCTGGTGGTACCTTGAAAGGAGGGGGGGGTGGTATAAGGCAGGTGCGCGGGTGTAGAGAATCGATTCAGCAGAGGAACCCTAGACAACGAGGACCTTCTCCTCCTCCTCCTCCCAGTCGCTGTTGGCACACATATACACTTATGCGCATAGCTTTGCTCCGCTTCTGGCAAACGATTTTTAACCGGCAATAGAGAGACACCGATTTTCGAGTCGCGTACACTTGACTTTTTCTTGGGCTTTTCTTTTCAAATTTTCCTCGCATGTAGATATACGTGCAGGAAGGCTCTTTTGTACGCTCGAGTGAGCTCCTGCTGTTTTGCTGCTGCTTGCAATTTTCCGATCCTCAAGCCAGTCGTGCGTACGTGCCCCGCGGATTTCCGTGTCCAATCTATCTCCTCTTCCTTCCATTTTTACGAAGAAGAGGCTCTAGCTGTCTCTGTCTTACTCTCATTTACATAGTTTTACCCCTCGCTTGTACCTCCCTGCGGAAATCCCTAGTGAGCACAGTAGCTTTCACGTGTGGTTTTGCTTTTTTTTTTATTTTTTATGTGTATCTTCTGTTCCGATGCAAAGAAAACGCTTTTATTGGAATTCCTTTTTTTTTGGGCAACGTGACTCTCATGCGCAATGCTCAATTTCTCAAGCTTCCCGATATATGCAAAGTCCGAAATGACTGTTTCGATAGCAGTGATACATGGACAGACATCCGGAGCTAATTGTTGTCATCACCACTCTCACAATACGAGGTAATAGCGTTTAAGAAAAATAAATATGTGCTCGTAAATAAAAACCGAGTTTTGGAGATATCAGTGTTTTTTTGAAATGTTTTTTAAATTACGGTATGTTACTACGTTTATCGTATGTACTCTGTTGTAATTTTGCATTTTTGCAATCACGAGTTTGTGTCTCATAGTTATTCTAGCGATACGTACAAGTTTTCCTATATTTACATAGTAAAAAAAATTTTTACTTCTTTCAATTTGCAAAAAAAAGTTACGTTCTTACGTACTAGATCAGTGACTTCTGATTTGGTAAAAATAGCCAATAATAAATTTTATTGTATTACGGCTGATTCCTCTCTCAATCTTCTCTTTGAAAAGGCAACAAAATACTTGAATCTTAAGGATGCACTAATTGTGGTTGTAAGAAACTTTTTTTACAATTAAAAGAAACATTTTTTTTTTTACATCAAATTACTATATTTCCTACAACAATCAAGGCATCCTCGTAGGTAGGACGAGTGCATAGCCACTTTTCCATTAATTGGCTCTCTAAGCAACTAACCAAACACGAATCGCACGAACACTCCATTTCAGCGCATGACTGTTACATTATCTGTTACTCTCGTCGGTCGCTTTTAGTGTGGGTATCATTAATCTGTACTTTTGTTGTACACCCACTTTTTTTCGAGACGCATAAAAGCCGACGAGGTGACTTTAGTTCTGCTGCATACGATTAATTACATACCTGCAGATGCTTCCCCCGTGTGTACACTAAAAGCCATTGTTTCTTAAGGAGCGACTGCGGAAGCCCCAATAAATTGTGCGCAAAGAAGAAACTATTTTTTTGCAAGTACGAGCTGTGTGTGAGTGCTCGCGCGGGGAAGGCATTACCTACTGTTATTGGGTCACGAGTCAAGACTCTATTAAAATATAGTTTTTTCGGAAAGAAAACTTTTCGCTGATAAACGAGTACGTACTTGTACAAGAATTCAAGAGAGACTATACCGAAAAAAATCACTTTATCGATCGTAAGATTTTTTTTTTTTATTTTCAAGCAAACTTTTGTGATATCCAACAAAGTCTCAGAGATCTGACTTATTTTCCTTTTTCATATTACCTATGTACATGGGGAAGCATTTTTTTTTTTAGTTGAGGTCCGGAATAACTATTGCTCCGAGTAACCTTGGGGTCATTTTACCTCCAAAGAAACTTAATTTAGAGCGACACCAGATGGACTTTTATGCGAGAAATTCATATGTCTTTCTCTCGACGCATTGGCTGTTTTACGTTGCCCAAAGACCCATAAACTGGTTTTTACAGAAATCTCGCGTGTTGATGGCCTCAACACTCCCCACCATGTGTGTGATTTATGGCTTTTGCGTGTCGTACATTTATAGGTTACACTCGTGAAGAACTGGATGTTTATCTTCCCTTTCGTGTCTCTCAATTTGGCGGGTGCTTTTAGTACGGCCTACTGACGTTTACTTGGTCCTTTTGTGTGGACGTGATTTTCCTCCAAGCGACGACCTTTCAACCCTCAAAAATATTTTTTTTCTTCTGTATTCTATGGACACACCAGCACTAATGGACCAACGTACAACAATGAAGATTTCACACCGGTACCGTCGATTATTCGCTTCGTATGCGTCACCATGAATTACTTAAACATAAGTGTAGCAACACAAACGTTGTAGCTCTATCTCAGATGTTCAATAATTAATCACCCTCAAATACTAATAGAAATAGTCTTTTATTAGGTATTCTATTTTTACATCCCGGTCTGGAAAAAGAACTTTTTTTTATAATGAACTCACTGTAGTGTAATAATTCCAGTGATATTTTCTGACTAACCAAACATGACGAGTAATTTTTTAACGTCAAAGGAGCTAAAAGTAAATCGAGCCTTTAAAGAATTAAATACGTTAATTCAACGTTCAGGTAACTACCGAATAAAGTAGTCATTGGCATAAAAACAAAATGTAAAATAGTCTGTCAATCTGAGGAAGGAAGATCAGATACTTTGGCATCACCACGTGGTCATTTGAAAGAGCATTACCTTCCCACTTGTATACTCCCGATAAACGTCCCAATACTATATTCTTCGACTACAATTTGCTGTACCCACACACCAACGACTGGCGAAGATCTTCTTGTAACTTGTAGAGGAGGATATAAAGGGATCCACGTGACGTGGAAAAGTAGCATCGACTGTTCGAGGGACAAGATTGATCGGCTGGGGGTTACTTTCGCACTTGTCTTACATTGACATCTACGTGGGTATCTCCTCCCCAGGACTAAACTCTTCGCTGAGCGACACGGATAATCCATATCCATCTACTTTTCGAGGTACACGTGATCTTTTTCGTGCTGACATTACCTTACAGCAACTAATCCCACTTGACGTATGGCAAAGAGTGTAGTCGAGGAAGACCCACTACGGCTGCCCATATCAGTCATTATTGGATGGTATCAGCTACGGGGCGGCTGCTCATTCAATTTGATCTCATGTTTGGATACATCCCGATTGAAGGGACGACACGAAAGTATCTATTCCCTTTCCCCTCACTCAGTGGACCTATTGATCACTTACTCGGATATGCCAAATGCTGATTAATTACTTGTACTTCAATATTTTTTACCTTTTTTCTTGCGATGGTATTCGGCAGCTAAATTGATCGAGGGACCAAAGGTTCTTTTTACGCACATTGAGTTCATCCTTTTCTTCAAACAGAGGGTATGGATATTAATCTTTCAGGAGATTTTTCTGCATAATATTTTTTAAAAAAGAGTTCCAAACCATAGGGACAAGATAGGGATTCGTGAAAAGAAATCCTCCATAGGCTGGCAATTTATAACGAGTACTCGAGTCTATAGAGAAAAAATAAAAAGATGGAAAGGTATATATGTAAAAGGGGGTTGGTCTCTGCTATAGCCAGGAAAGGTACTCTAGTGGGGCCCTAGGATGGCTAATCATCTGTAACCACCTTTACCCTCGGCATCTCGAAGCCACGCAGTTTTTCACCAACTCACTCTTACCCCCATCCCCTTATGTATCGTCCAATTAGTTGGGGGATGCCTGTGAGCCTCATCTTCTTCCTCCTATTTTTCTTTTTCTTCTTTCTTCTCTTAATTGGCACGACAAATATACACACGATTAAAAAGATTTTTTTCTCTCTTTTATTTTTTGTGCTACAAATTTAACGTGTTGTTTAGCTTTTGATGGCTCTCTTAGCATACAGTAGAGTATCTTTTTTTTTGTTGTAACACTCTAGAGGTAAAATCATTCGTGATTTGATTAGTTCATTCAATTACTGTATTCAATTTTTACTTAGTTTAAAGTAGAAGCCTGAAGCTGAGAATAGTTCGACGCAAAAAATTTTTTAAAGAAAATTGACGAGCTTTTTCGAAAACCTCCATATTGTAGGGTGTTAAAAAAAAAAAAAAAAATTTAGAAATAAAATATACGGTAATGAATCGATACGTTAGTATTAACATTAATAAATTGGAAAAGTAGTAATATTTAGTCCTCATTGCGAGCTTCTAAATACAATTGCCAAGGTCAGATAAAAAAGCCTCTAAGGGATAATAAATGGCGTCAGTAGTGATACCAACTATTTATTGATACTCATGGCAATAAAAGCCTTCTATGATTAAATATTTAAAAGTGTTTACTTGGATGCTTTTGGGGCAAACAAAGAAAAACAATTTAATTGGTGTTGCGAATCAATTGGCTCGTCGGTTGAAAATACCACCACTCGTACTTATGTTAACTCCAGGGAACAAAGGTACAAAAGTCCCAGCCACAGCCAAGCGATATCCGAAACCTTGGATCAGTGGAAGCGGAGTTACTCTCCTCCCTTGGAGCGTTGAATTAATGCCACCGTATAGTGGAAGCTGCGGACGCGTATAAGTCGCGCGTTTAGTCGAATCTCGTTAGTGAAATTGGAAGGGAAATCCTAAGCTGCTCCTATGGTATTTTCTCTCCTGTTGGTCGTCCCACTTCTGCACTATGCATCTACCACGGATTTACCTACACCCTTCCATTTTGACTTAAACGTTGGGGCTTGACCAACATCAGGAGGAGAGGCTATTGCAATACCAGTGTTGGCTGGCCACCTCATCAACAATCCCTACTAGACTACTGTGTAACACAGAGAGAGGTAGACAAATCGTATACAACAGAAGCGGACGATTATCAAAAGTTATGCAAAAGGGAGATAAAACAGTCACAACTGCACATGGCTCGTTCCAAGTGTATTTTAAAGCCTGGAAGGAACAAGTTTTTTGCTTTGGTTTATCATTACACGTTTTAAGCATTTTTTCAATTAATTTGTTTCCATTAAGTACCGCTGCAGGTATTAATTCATTACAACCATCAAGTGGCGTTAAAATGCTTTCATTTCAGATGTACGATTCAATGCAGAGCTATATGTTTTCAGAGGAGACTCCTCGAATATTACCTCGGACAAATGTATTTATTCGATAGTGTTAAATATATTTCTATGCATTAATAACTCTATGAAAAAATTTGCCAAATCAAAATTACGTATTTGGTGTGACGAAAAATAGATGTGAAAATTTTAAGTAGAAAACACTACGTTTAGTCAGACGCACGAAAAATCACGTACAATCACCTTCTGCCTACCACCTCTGAAAAATAAAGGTATTATTGAACACCAATGTTCGCTACAACACCCTTAAGTGTAAAATCGGTCGCAGGAGGTGAGAAAAGGACGGCTCGAAAGAAGTTTTGCATGAACAACTTTTGGAGAAAGAACCGTCTGGCGGTGGGATGGGGGGCGTCCAAAAGCGAAAAGAGTCATGAGCGAAAATCGATTTCATACGGTGAGACGAGTGCAAAACTTTGAAAAGGTACTTGGGGAGGGGGGAACGGGTAAAAGTCCCTACTGGAATACCTCCCCCCCTCCGACGAAGTTTTGCGAGAAAAGCGCGTCCTCGCCGACCAGAATCTCGACAAGTTTTCAGCTGTAATATGAAAATATACGAATGTCTGCTCTCCCCTCCCTTTTGAAACTCGGGCTCTCGATTCCGCACGGCCGCCGAGCACTATTTAGATGCAAATATCGATTTTTCAATCCATCAGACAAATCACGGGTAATCCGGCACAAGGAAAAAAAAAACTTCTCATTTTTGTTAAAAGTCAAGTATCCGTATGAGCGCCCAAGAGCTTCAAATTCTAGCGAAGGGTATTAAGGGGAAAAAAAAAAAAATTACCTGAGGTAGCCAAAGGCTGGCACAACAAATCGATCCACAGGCAACGGGTCGTTTCGCGACACGCAATTAGAGTCTCACTTACCCTCAAGGCGATGCTTATCTGGTTTAGACGCGATTGGCCGACCAAAGAGGTGGGCATGCAAGGTGTGCTCGACGGCTCTGCGTGTGCGAAAAAGAAAAAAAAAAAAAAAAACCTGTCAGGGTATAAAAACGCGAAGAGAAAAAAAAATAATAACAGAGGTGGAAGAAGGAAGAAGAGATTGGGGCGAGAACTAGATAAGACGAAGTACACGCACGCATGCACGCGTGCGAGGGTGCGACGGGGCTCTTGAAAGCGTTGCTTTGGCTTTATCGACGGGAGAATGGCAACGGAATTATTTTTTTTTTTCATATCACGCAGTCGACTTCAAATTACTAAAGGTTTTTTTTTTTTTTTAAAGGTAATAATATTTTTATGAGCTAAGTCAGAAGATTTATACTTTTTTTTTTTGTTTTTGCTTTGCTCGTTTATTTGATTAGTGATAGTATGAGCAAAGCCGTCTTCATCAAAATACTTTAGATATTTCATGTTCAGTCTTGTAAATTTTGATAAAAATATTCCTGTACGTACGGAGTTTTTAGTTATTAAAAAAAAAAAAGAAAAAAGTTAAAATACATTTATTACTGATTTTTTAGTGTATTTATTTATTTCATGATTAACTAAAGGCTAAAAAGGCTCCATCGACCTTTTAGTGTGATTTCAGAAACCAGGGCTTGGCCCGCAACGATGACAGACAGGTGCTTGAGAGCTCTTTCGTTAGTCCTCAATAAACAGTGTAAGCACAAAAACAAGCAAACACCCCCGGAAATACAAAATAGTCTCACCGAGATCGAACGCACTTGCTTACTTTTTGTTGCAAGGATAATTTTTATCTATAGTAAAGCTATAAAGTGAGGTTTCGATGGTAGGAGAGAAAAATAAAATTTAGATTTTGTGTGAGCTGACACTTTTTGTAAAAATTTATTGTAGGGAGACAAATAGCTATATGTTTATACGTATTTTAAATGACATTCATATTCATTTTTCTTAATTTCAATTAACGAACTTAACTCAATTTTTAAGACTTATTTACGTTAGATGAAAAGTCTTTTTTAATCTTTTTTTTTAATTATCTTCAAAAACATTAAGAGACATGTACTTTTATTTTATCGTAATCAATTATTTCACTTCAAAAGTACAAAATAACACTGTTGTCATGCGATTATTCAAGATTCTACAACTATTTTGATAATAGTTGTAATTTTGGATCATATGAACTTTTCCATTTTTCTGATTCGAAAGGCAAAAGAATTTTTTCTCTCCTCATTAGAAACTAGAGTGAAAGGTGTTTGAAAACAATAGCTTCACCCATCATTCGTTACTCCAAAACGCAGCTGCCGTCCTATCGTCCTATCCGTTCAGGCTCGGGTATCACTCCAAGCCCGACTAATCATCATCAACGTCCACGTTATCCCGCTAGGTGTGTGCTACGCATAGACACGCTGTCCCGGTGCGTGACTCCCATTCATGAGGCGTCATATCGGTATGCGCTGGTATATGCTTGTCACACTGCGTTCAAGTAGTAACTCATTCCAGTCATTGTTATCGGAAACAAAAAAAATTTCAAAACGCATTTTACACATCTTTCGTCAAAATGTTTCGACATCGCAAAACAAATCAACAACCAGCCGTGTAGGGGCATTTTGTAGGACAAACAAACGCGCAATCAATTGAATAAATAAACACGAGCGGGAAGCGAAAACTAAATAACATAATCCTGATGATCCGTGCTGCTTTCACGCGATGAAGTGTCGCCGTGCGTGCGTGCGTCCTGTTGGCCAAGCTGATAATTGAAAATCACTGTAGCACCCTCGACATCCTCCCTCTCTGTGGATCTCTTTTCGAGCCCCCGGAGTACACGCAACGCGTTTCAACCCCCAACTCCATATATATACATGTGTGTACAGGTACAGGATCACTTTGTCCGCGTTACTTTATCTCCGTCCCACTCCAGTGCACCCACGCGTACACAACACAGCTCGTCGAGTTTTCCGTGCAGTTTCCACTTGGTTATCCCCCTCCGGTGGAATGTATGTCAAACTTTGTGGGATTGGGCCTCTTCAACCATCAGATCAGAGTAGGGCTTTTTTCTTGTAGTACATTATATTATACGTGTATAAAAGTGCTAACTGATAAAAAGACAAGGGCACGGGGTGTCGCTGCTGCTGCTTCTTAAAATGTCTCTGTTGAAACATCGCAATTTTATGAAAATAATTTACCGTGAGAATCAAACAATTGCACGAAGATACGATAGATAAATCCCATAGAATCGAAACGATCGGAAAATGAGTGGAAACCGGGTGGGTGAGAGGAAGGGAGTACGAGAATAGTTACAAAATGGACAAATAAAATGAAAAAGTTGAACAAAAAAAAAAGAGTCCCGTTGCTGCCGTCGCTTCGGTGGATCGTCGAATAGTCGATTATCTGCTTTTGAGCCATTGTCGAAAAGTTCCGATTCGATGAGTTTTAGTCCCTACCAACAGTGTATACAAGTGTATACATCCCTACTTCCTATATTGAACACAGTTGGCAAACTTTTATACTCGAGTCAAATTATCGGCTTGATTTTCCTACCCTCCCCAACCCCCAGTCCACCATCCATTCATTGGCTACTCCTTTATACGCTTCGAGGAGGTTATTAAATGCATCTTGGTGGAAAATAATAAAAATCTACTTTCTCAAATTGGAGGGAAAATGTAATTTCCAAAACGTGAAAAGTAAAGGTGAAGAGACAAAAGAAGGACAGAGTGAGTGTTGTAGGGATGGGGTGGAGGAATAAGAGAAAGAGGAAAAAACACAAAAGTGTAAGGAATGAAGTAAAAGGGTTTGGAAGCGAAGGGGTAGAGGGGCAAAGGTATGCAAAGCAGGAGAGAAAAAATATCTCGAGATAAGGAGTAGTCTATAAGGGTATTCGAAAGAAACTCAACGAAATGGCTTATGGAAATTAGAGATGAAGATAAAAGAGGAATATGATATTCTGTTGAAAAAATAGTCTCTTTTCTTACCATTTCTACAGCCAACCCGTTTGAGATGAAGCTTTAATTGGACCCAAAGATGAAAAGAATGACTGTAATGGCTCTACCCTTCAGTAAATATTCCATATATTTGGTAAATCATTTTAAACTGTGAGTACTAACAGAAAATTAAAAAAAAAAAAAAAAAAATGTAATTTCTGTTGATCATCTTGACAATGCGTCTAAAGGACATAGGGGGATTGTTATTGTAAGCGAAAAAGCAAGATTAAAAAAAGAGGAAGGGAATAGGATGAGCTACAAGTTTGGAAATGAGATAAGATTAAGAGGAGAAAAGGATTAAATACGCTATCAATGATGAAAGAGATGTCCCGAGGAAATGCCAGAGTCGATGGGAAGATTGGAATATGTTTCGTTGTATCTCGACAAAAAGGACAATGGTAAGGAAGGATGAGGGGGTGATCTATTTTTTTTCACAAAAGAAACTGGAAAAGTGTAGGGGGCAGGGGGTGATCAAGGAGCCAGAAGCAGTGGTAGCGGAAAAAAGTCAACGAAGAGTATCGGAGGAAGGGAAAAGTTTCCGTTGTTTTTATTAGCTTGCTGTGCTCTCCCGGTATACCCTTAACTTGCTCTTTTTTTCCTTTTTCTCCTTTTCCTTGTGGAAAGGGGATGAAATCGGAGCAACTGAGAAACCGGCTATTGGCAGGGCTGACATAGCTTATAAATACCAATAGAGACAGAATTGCAGGGGCTGCTTATCTTTACTCCCTTTTTTTTCCTTTAGCTCTCTCGCGAATGACGCTTCTCATAATTCTCCGGAACTTCACTTCTCATTGCTGTTTACCGCTTTTTGCTTTTCTAAAGTAAATTTATCTCCCCTTTATCTGGCAATTATGTAATGATGCCTGGATCTACGTGTACATATGATATTTTGGGATTTACACAGAAAAAAAATTAAAAAAAGGGAGCTCAATGTTGTACCAAGTTACAAATTTTAGAATGTTATTAACAATAGTTAGCTAATAATTCTATTGTTATGTACCACTTGTATGTTTAGTATCCTTCTTAAGCGCTATAAATGAACATTGCATCGGTATTGTTTTATTTTCAAATTTAGGATAAAGCTTTTTTCAACTGCTAATATACAATTTCTTCGAGTAATACCCCCTAACTCGTTCCAGAATTAAATTTGTTTTTGAGGGACTCAAGCAAAACAACAAAATCAACAAAAATATCAAGCTCTGCCGTTTCACTCGAGGTAAACTTGAATTACCGCTTTCTGAAGCGTATAAATGTACTATTACGACGAATCCAAGCAAGAATGGATGGAAAGTTTAAAAAAAAAAAAAAAAAAGATGGAAAGAAGAGTCGAGCGTAAAATACGTGTCGGGAGAGCAGCGAGTCCGGTGCTTTGAGGATGATTCGCCCGTCCTATTGGGTTACCTCTCGAGGACGCCCTTTTACCGGGTCCCCCGTGGAATCGGATTACCCTCGCGCTTCTCCATCTCCTTTCTCTGTCTCTTTATCGAACACTTCCTCGTCTCTTCTCTTCGCTGGTAAGTGAGAAATGCTATTATCGAAACTAGCTGTCCTCTCAAGACCTTTGCTCTAGATTATTTGGCTGTTAATGTAGCTTAACGTTTCTTATAGCAAAGTTCGAGGAACAAGTTTTTGCGATTGACTTCAGTTGTTAATCCACTTTTTTATTTCACACTTAATTGTTTTCTTCACTTGATGAGTATAGGTACATTCATTTTAATATCGAAAGCACATTGTTTAACTCGTTTCCCACGTTGCTTCTAACTTGCTTTTTGAAAAATGATGCGAGGTAATGCCGAGTAGCAATAAAAACGTAGGTAGGAACCAAAAGGGAAAACAACAGCAGCATATATGATACTTTGAAGAAGATGATGAAATCCCACAAAAGCTAAACCATTGGTTTGACTTTTTATTCCTTTACTCTTAAACATTAAATAAATCAATGGAAAAAGTATCACCGATTCAAGGGAATTTGCAACGTAGTTAATCATTAAATTATTTATCTTTAAACTTTTAAGTGATTCCACCGCCCTTTTTTCAAATATTTACGGATATCCTACCACAGTTACGGTTCCACTAATTGAGCCACACGAACACACGCTGAAAGACGCGTCCTAGTTTATTGGTGCTCGAGGGGTCAGATGAGCTGGGCAAAGGTCAATCGAAAATAACGACAAAGGGGGGATACGAGGGGCGGTAGAGTAGCTTTCGCAATTCTCTCGAGTCCTACGAATTGCTGCATCGCGGACATGTACTATCTCTCTCACGTACAAGCTCATCCGATGGATAAAGTTTCGATTACAAGCTTTTCAAAGATCATCGCTTATTCCACTTTATCGGAGTCCGAAATGAATATTCGATTCTCCGAGAGATAAATGTTGGCTGAAATACAATTTATCGCATGCATTTTCGACCGCACATCCAAGAGCAATCACACGCTCCTCCGCCATGGCGCATCTGGTTCTACGAAAGAGTTATGAAAGACGGAAAATAGATCGATAATATGTTACGAGCGGCATACAAACAGCCTTATCACTTTGGGCAAGGGATATGGGATGGTATTAGGGAACAGCCTCGTACATATTACGTATTCGCGGGAAAAGTGAAAATCAATAGAGACACGTGAGAGCCAAGGTGCAAGTGCACGGGGATGCAGGTGTAAGCATGCAAATGCTACTGCCAATCAATATTGAATATATTTGGGTACCCACATGGATTGGTGTTTCGCTTTGTTTGTTTTTTTGTTACAACCATTCCCGCTCTGCGACTCTGCAGGGCGCAATAAGTTTTTTCCTCCATTACCGTGCAATATAAAACAATTGTGACGTTGTGTTCTCAGATAATTCCTTGCTATCTATAATTTTTTCTGAAAATATTTAAAAATCTTATTAAGTGTAACATCGAAGTTTTTATTGAAAAATTAAAACATAAAACAGAAAAAAAACCAGCACATATCAAATGGGGAAGGTGTCATTGCACGGCGTACCGCAGCGATTATCGGCCGAGAGCCACATCGATCTCGTTGATCGAGAAAAAGCCATTTCCCGACTTAACGATTCTAATGGCCACGAGCAGCAGAACAAAAAGAAAAAAAAAAGAAAAAAAGAGAAAAAAGGAAAGGAAAAAGCGAGAGAGAGATATCCGGGTGATTTCAATCGAGGGAAGCACTTGGCGAGCCACACCGTTTAAGGCCAATCGAGCATACCGTGAAGCTATGCGTATATAGAGTCTCTCTTTGCACGTTTTTCGTGCTGCCAAGGGATGGAAATCCAAAGAGAGAGGATAGTTCGACGGGGATAGGTGTGACGTGTAATTAATTGTCCACTTTACACGTGCGAGCGATGATTATTGGTCAATCATTGGTTAATTGTCCCTTCAACCACAGAATTGCGTGCAAATTCACGCCTATATGTTATGTATTACTACGCCCTTGGACAAGAGTACCTCTTCAGTTCCACTCGACGATTATTATGAGTAGTTTCGAGGAGTTTGGAGCTTCTCCCGTCCATCCCTCACTTGGTGGCAATGACAACATGTACACAAGTGGTGTTATCTCTACTTGAGTAATTTTGACCTCGATTTTATTTCGTCTCTATTAGCTACCATTATTATTTTTATTACCCCTAGTTTTTTTTGTTTCGTTTCATCACTTAATTTAAAACTGACCCATTATACAATATGAATTTTTACTACCGATGATTGATGAGGAAAATCCGTGCAGGATAAATTCCGATTGTAACTGGTTACCTGTGGCCTTATCATTTCATCAAAAATCACAATTCAGTGATATCATTTGTGGAAAGGCTGTCGTTCATTCAAAGGGTTAATACATCGCGCACATGTCACTCTTTCGTTTCAATAAATTATGGAGTTGACCAGTAAATCGCGAGGTATTGAAAAAAGGGGGTGAGTCTCGCATTGCGTTGATTGAGCTGTAGATATCATGATTTTAATTGACCGGAAGCTGTACTTTTTGATGGGCGTATTTACATGCATTAACGTATCTCTGATGTACGCGCCTCTAATGGTCAAAGTTTATTCGTTTGACGATGGCAATTAGCCGCTTCGACGTTCACATATTCATAACTCAAATTGGCTTATCTTGTAACTTTATTTAATTTGTTAATCATACGAGCAACGAGTTAATACTAGTATTTATTTTCTGGTTTCAGGAGGAGGACGAAAAATCGTCATGAACTGCCTATTTGCGAGGAAACTGTGTTTCGAGCATCAAAATTGCAGCGCCATCCTTAAAGGTATAATGCATGTTAAGATATTATTCTCAAAAGCCAAATACGTCTTTGGAAAAAATTTCTGATTCGCTTACTTATATCTGTAGAGTAAGTCCATCGTGACTGAATTTTCTGTAAATATTTTTGTTCAAGACTTGTTTCGGTAAAAATTTTCACCAAAGGTAGCAATATTTGATAAATATAAGCAACCAAAATTTTAAATCGTCGTCTGATGTTAGTTTCATGGTTAAAAAATTTTTGTTTTCAGTCATACCCCGCGTGTGTGGACCCGAATTAGGTAAGTACTAAAACTTTCTTGTTTTCTTGTGCATGCATGAAAGAAAGTGTAAAAATTTACATGCCTGTCCAATATAATTGTGTTCCGTTTTTCTTTTTCAACCGCGTCATCGGCAATTTATCAGTTGATTCCTTGAGTATCCTCAATCACTAGTTTTCATATTAGAGATTGATAAAAAAAAGTTTGTAGTGTGTTTGGAAGAAACAACCCAAAGACGAAATTTTATCTATTTGGCATGTAACATATTTAACGTCAGTCACTTTCCTGAGCTTTTATATTGATTGTCTGAAAAGTCTGAGATAAGTCCTATTCATAGCAATAGTGAGTTGCGAAGGTCGTGCTTCGAACTCGAGGAATCCGAATATTATACATCCAACCGACTCTGTTACGCCAACCCGCACTTGCAGTTGGTTAACTGTTAGTGATACAATGAATATATTCTATTCCATATGTAGATATTAATTCTTCTTATTTTGAACGCTGGTTATTTCAATTTAACTGACTGATCTTTCACTGAAACAAGTTTTTTACTGCAAATATTCGAGCGAATCAGAATTCAAACAGAACAAAATCGCGATTCCAAGTTAACTGGTTGAAAGTTGACGTGAGAATTGAAAACTTTAATTTTCCAGGAGAGCTTCAATTTTTCAAGCATCCCCATGCTCGCGGTTAAAAAATAAAAAAAGAAAAAAAAATAGAAGAGACAACTATAGCTACTGGTCCATTTTAAGCAAGGCTAGTCGTTTCGTTGGCAAATCCTGTGGGAAATTCGATGGCGCAGGGCTAAATTTCTCGTTACCCCGAAAATCTGACGTTCCTCCCGTGCCTCTCCTCCCCCTTAAATCGCTCGAAATTTCGAGCAAGAAGGTCTTTGACCTCCCGCGGGACTCGTAAAAGCTGCCGCATTCCAGTCTTCCTTTGACGGAATAATGTTTCTTCTCCCTGCTCAGCGTCTCTCCCTTTTTTACCTTCGACTCTGGCTTGGCCCTTACTCTTTAAGTGTATTTTCAGAGTACACGCCATCGCCAGAGTTAGACTGTCCAAACAAAAAGCTGCTTCTTACCGGCTCCACTTTTTAATTTAGTTTAACGTGGATGGCATTACCGATGCGTCTCGTAAAATTGTAAATCCATGCTCTTTACCTTATCACCGTCGGTGGACGGAAAAACAACAATCCCAAATCTTGCTCTTTCCTTTAGTCACAAAATATAAAGGCAATTAAATGTATACTCGTGGAGCAAAAACAGTGGTTTTGTTGGGACATACAATTAACGGAACAAATTATTAGGGCAAAAATTTTGAGTTAAAAACCTTTGGGTTAAGGTAATGTTGGTGGGTGGACGAACAAATAATACCACAATGAAATTTTTTGGCTCAACCATCCTGTGGTTACTAGTAAAAACTTTGTATGTTAAGTATCTGTTGGAAAGAAGGAAGGATTATACATAATATTAAAGCAGATTCTTTATTTATTAGCTGGGGATGCAAGGTTTAGATTAGCCAGTGCACAGTGTATACGCGAATGAAGTATAAAAGTATCATTAGGTTAAGTTCATAAATAATAAAAAAAAAAGTAAAATTAACTTATAGCATTACAATAAAAACTTTATGATGATAATGAATAAAAACTTTAGAAATAGTATGCAGGAGTATAATAAAATTATTACTAACGAAAATAAATGATTTGAAGAAAGAGAGAGTGAGAAAATTTTCTCAAATTTCTTCAATACCAGCTGGATGGGTGGATTTTACATTCAAAATTTAAACTCCATAAAATAGTTGGAAAATTGCTAAAGAACGTGCTTCTGTGTAGACTCTTGAACAAAATAACAATGTATTTATCATGAAAAAGGAAAAAAAGTATAGATCCAAGTACACGTAAAAAGTGAAAGCAATCTCCTCGATGGTACGAGAAAGAAATGGGGAGATGGATGAAATATCCTTGGAAATTTCCCGTTAGCGCACTCAAGCACTTGAGCCACTCTGGCTCTGTCGTACCTCGAAATCCCCGAGTCCGTCCACTTCACCGGCTCCTCCCAACCCCGGCCCTACACAATCTCCTTCGTCGATCACATTCGGAGCCCATTTCGTGGCTCGTCCTCTTCCGCGACCGTGACAACCGGCCCGTGAATTCTCCGGTAAAAACGACGTCCGTCCGACTACACAACTGCTGCTTCTCTTCCACGAGAACTGGAAATTTTTTATTTCATTTGTACATCATGATTGGGTTTTGGTTATTTTTCGCTGCAGTGCGTAAATATTTTTTTCAGCGCGACTCAATGAAATACAGGGAGCAACTTCGATTCGTCTCGAACAGTCGATAATAGCAACCATAAAAACGTAAATATAATAATAGTACAGTGATATTTTCGCAAAGTTTCACAATCAGTCGGTCTTTCTCGCTGTGACTATATACCTACATGCAACAGCAGCATCTGAGCATCTGCCAACTGCACTTATTCGCCCTCCTTCCGTAGGTATATACAATTTTTAGGTCGGCGTCCATGTCCTCTGCAACTGACAGTTTGACTCGGGTCGTATAAGCCAACAGCAGCACATATGTCTACAGACATATATACTATACGTGGATATGTTACACAAGAAGGAGAGGAAGCATTTAGGAGTTCACGTGGACGGGGGCTTTTATCGCGGAAGAATTACCCGTTTATTTGCTTCCTTCCTTCCTTAGTCCTTTATCTGCCAACCAGAACTAAAAAAGGAAGGGAGAAAAACATGTGCTTTGCTCTTTTCAACTGAGCTGCTCTTTCTTGTATCTGGAGATGCTGAGCTCCTTATTTATGTTTTACTTACACTCAACTGATCATCTTATTTTACACGTGCACACATATTATTATTTAAAAAAAAAGGAAGCATCCCTTAAAGTCACCAAATTAATCGTGTTTTTTTTTGTAAAAATGGCGTGACCCAAATTATTCGTGACTTTCTGTGTTTCCATCACGATGGTACTGCTTAAACAACATTTTTCTTCAACAGTGACTCCTCCGTCATCTGGACTTTGGGCGTAGATCAGCAAAAAGCTCCGTTTGGTTTACATGTGAGCACGTGCGTATCAATCAGCGGTCAGTCTCTCTTATGTATCGACAAATCACTTCTGACACATTTTCACGCTGAGCTTTTCAATTCTTTGATAGATAGGAGCGCTTTTTACCTGCAGAAGTGCATGTAGTAAAAAAAAAAAAAAAAAATTGTAGAAGCATATTTTCCAGCGATCCATCAAAATCAGGATCGATCTCCATTTGACGCATGTCGTATACCCATAAACCCTTTCGAGCCCTGGAGTATGGAATCTCGTTTGGCTACTCCATTTTTCAATCAGTGTTTTGTTTTCCACATGGGCTCGCTGATTTTTTTGTTGTGTCAAGCACATTATTTCGAATCAGCACTCGTACACTATTTAATCACGCCAGACAAATTTGTGTAACTGCAAAGAAGCTTCGGGCAGAAATAATATATTTCGCGAAAAAACCGGAGCCGGCTGAGCGTGTGGCGTACGTAGACTTGTTGCCTTGACTCTTTTTTTTCCACTGCAGAGAACATCCGTTTGAAAGTTAACGGAGGGAATGTTCTTAGCGATTCCTCGAAACTTAGCTAACGGAGAACGGCAGAAAGAAAATTAAATTTGGAGAATTTCGAAGCAACCCATCCACCTGAAAAGTTTTCAGGAAGCAGAGGATAGAGCACATTACTCGAGAGGCCTCACGTTGCATTATTGATCTTCGCGGCCGAATTTTCATCGCCGTACACTCGTATACACACGAAGGGTACCGACCACTTTTTTCGGTTACAGCTCACGAATTATTTTTAGAACCGTTCGATCGAAGTTACATGAATATTTGAATCGGAAAAACTTATTTTTTATACAACTGGCCTATATTTTTATTGATGAAATTCATCAACGATATGTATGGACGATAAAAAAAGTAGGTACTACTACTACGCTATTGATTTGGAAAGTCACAAAAACGCAACAACACATGAGTTATGTGATTTTTCGTCGTCATCGGTAGAAAAGCACACACGTGATCAGAGTTGCAGTTTTTGCAGAAGAGCAAAAAGAATCGCTTTGACCTTTGACCCTCGTATATTTATAAACAATTTAACACGGACTAGCTTAGGTGTAGACATTGAACGTGTGCATTGCGTTAATGAAAGTGTAAATAAAAATGAAAATATAAGAACTTGTGTTTTTCTGAGAAAAAACAGCCAAGCGCATGCTCATCAAAGGAAGCTTCATTTTTAACATAAAAAACTAAATGCTGGAAACTCGCAAGATGGAGCTCAAAGGGTGAAGAGATCACGCCAGTGACGACGGATCGTGTGGATGGATCCACCGACTGCAGGTGTATGTGTACGTGTGTGGTCGTGCCCCGAGAAAAAGCGGAGCGTCGGCCGCTCGAGTGGAGGTACGGTCGCGGCTGTGTGTCCTCCTTCCCTCTGCACTTGATGCCCCGAGACAACAGAGAGTCACGAGAAGAGCAGGTGGTGGAGGGGAGGAGAAAACTCGAGTGCAGGGGAACAAGAGGCTGGCCTCACGCGTGTCTTCTTTTTTTTTTTTTTTTTTTTTTTTTTTTTTTTTTTTTTTTCATGGTAGGAAGTTGCCTTTACTGGAGGTGTTTTTTCGTGTTGTTTATTGGACTGCTTTATTGGCCTCTAAATCAGTCTTGCGGTTTGTGAGCCGCGCAAAGCTGTTCATTTTTTTTTTTTATTTTTTTTTTTTTTTTTTTTTTTTTTCGCTGGACACAAAAGGCAGGGTTCATTAAATTTCAAGGGGGACATTTTTTCTTAAATTACGCACTGCATGTTAGAGAAA